>NC_069499.1:1548704807-1548894192 GCF_027579735.1 Bombina bombina
CACAGTCTCTTTATAACACCAGCCAGCTCCTCAGACATTACCCCTTTCTCTGCACCTCTGGCAAACACTGCCAGCTGCTTGGCATCTTTAGCTCTGGCCACATCTCCAAAACCAATGCCCAGGCTCTCCATGGCACTTACAATATCAGTGATATACTGTATGGTGTCACTGTATACAGCTGCTCTGTACTGTCTGCGTTCCTCCTCTGAGTAGTCCCCCTCATAGATAATCTTCATCTGCTTCATGATAGTGCTTTTTCCAGACTCCCTGGTACCAAGCAGCAACACTTTCACTTCTCTCCGAAGTCTCTTTTTTTCTTGGCGGAGATATTGATTAATCTCTTCACTTCTGTTTTTGGAGCTCTCTATATTGCTCATATCTGTACATTGAAAAACACTTTTAAAATCCTTACAAATAGGATACATTTTAAATACAATTTTAAAGAAATATGCTTAAAATTAACTGTGTGAAACTCCCACAATCTGTTGCATTGTGAGATTTTTCCCATATAACAGACCCAGTTTACATATTAACGTTTAGCAGCTGTTTTGTGTCTGGAGTTCTTCCTTATTCGCTAGCTCATGGTCACACCCAGCTTTTCTCTGTTAAGGTGGATTAGATCACTTATTATGCAGCTGCTGTAATAATCTGTACTGGTGCTGGACTAGGATTAGTTTAATGTTTATAGAGGCCACATAAAAACAAAAAATTGTTTGTCTTTATCACCCCAATGCGATCTCCTTTGCCAGCTTCTCTTTCACCATGTCCAGATAGTAATGCCGATGTTAAATTCTGATGTGCCAAGTCCCCTAGCCCTCAACCAGAGGCATAACTAGAAACCACACGGCCCAGGTGCAAGAATCTAAGAAGGACCCCCCAAAACCCCTACCCCCCCCCCCCAAAAAAAAAAAAAGGTGAATTTGATACATTCATTTTATTTTTTAATTTTTTTTTACATTTAACACAGAAAAAAAATGTGAATCAGATTACATGTCTGCAAAATGAGATACCCTGTGCCCACAGTCTGTGAGATGGTTTGACTCCCTATTACTGTATTTAGTGACACTGTTTAACCCACCAGTACTGTATATAGTGAGTTAATGACACAGTCTGTAATCTACCGGTGAGATGGCTGGCCTGACCCTACCCGCCCCAGTACTTTATAAAGTGACCACAGTAGTCAGTGACATGGTCCAGCCCCCCGTACTGTATATAGTGGTACTGTATAGTGACACTGTTTATCCCCTGCCCCCCATGCTGTAGTAACAAGGTCTGTAATTTGCTGGTTCCACAAACATACACACACATACATGCATAAATACACACACACAGTCACATACATACATACATACACACATACATACACACACACACACATAAACACCAATGGGTAAAACAGAAACACTAACCCCTGTAGTCCGAGACACTAGTGAAGCATCATGTCAAACTCACATGATATCAGTGCAGGCAGTGGCAGGTCAACGGTTTTTATTAAAAGAAATGTTTGTTTGTTTTTTTAGGCTGGACCCCCATCCTCAGGGGCCCAGTTGCAGCTGCGACCTCTGCACCCCCTGTAGTTCCGCCCTCAACCCTGAAATGGAATGACAAAATCCCCTGTCTAACCAGCTTTTAACAGCTAAGCTGCTGCCTGGTTGGGATTAGGTTGCCACCCAGCTGGTATTTTACCGGCACAGCCGTAATCGCTAATTTGAGTAAAATGAGTTCAAAACATGGAGGTTTGCAAAAACTAAGTAGCTTAGAGAAATAAACAATCATTGATAATAAATATTGTGTGTGCTCAGCGGTTCCGCAGCTGAATATTGTAACAAGCTGGACCTGAGGGTAAAGCTCGTGAGAAACAGACGGGCTTGGTGTTTAGCTATTATGTGTCAGGTTTCTGAAAATGCGCGCATGCGCACCAGCTGTTCTTGGAGCGCTCGATCAGTTCTTCTCAAGGGTCTGGCTTTTTTTTGGGTCATAACAAATTCCACATGCGCACTGGCTTTTATTGTAGAATTCGATAAATTCTCCCGAAGGGTACGCCTCTTTTCAGATGAATAATCTCGGGTGTACGCTCGCATGCGCAATGGGGGCAATTAGTGTAATCTGCTGCCGGAAGTGACGTCATATTGCAGTTCTCGACAGAACACCGGCTGAGGTGCGCCAAGGCCATCTTGGAGGTTACAGGTTCTCTATGTGGGGAGGGTGCAGAGGATGAAAGATGCTGTATTGTAGTAGTGCTGCTGCTTTATGAGTGGGCGTGCAAATGTTTTGGAAGGGAATGCCCCGCATGGGTTCTAGACGGCTATTATATCAGTGACAAGGATGCCCTGGGGTTTATGGTAAACATCTGAGGGAAGATCCACAGGGACAGCTGATATTTTAATTGTATGTTTAATTATCCTATTGTTACATGGGGCCGGGTTTTCACTGTACACGTACAATGTCTGTTGAAAGGCTGTTTAAATTATCGCTAATTGCATACTCTTTAATAATACCTAACTCATAAGGGTAGCATTCCTGCAACCAAGTAAACTTAATTGAATTCTTAAAGGGACAGTCTACACCAGAATTTTTATTGTTTTAAAAGATAGATAATCCCTTTATTACCCATTCCCTAGTTTTGCATAACCAACACAGTTATATAAATACACTTTTTACCTCTGTAATTATCTTGTGTCTAAGCCCCTGCAAACTGCCCCCTTATTTAAGTTCTTTTGACAGAAATCCATTTTAGCCAATCAGAGCTAGCTCACTGGAACTCCACGTACATGAGCACAGTGTTATCTTTATGACACACATGAACTAAAACCCTCTAGTGGTGAAAAACTGTCAAAATGCCCTGAGAGAAGAGGAGTCCTTCAAGGGCTTAGAAATTAGCATATGAACCTCCTAGGTTTAGCTTTCAAATAAGAATACCAATACAAAGCAAAATTGGTGATAAAAGTAAACTGGAAAATTGCTTTAAATTAAATTCTCTATCTGAATCATGAACGTTTATTTTGGACTAGACTGTCCCTTTAATAAAAATGTAGGAACTGTTATTATTCAGCAGCTGCCTTTGTAACTTATATTTAGGAGCATATTAATCCTCAGTTTTCAGCTGCAGAGGAAATCTTGTGCTGGTATTCGTTTCACCAAGAACTACCATTTCTCTGCAACATAAAATCAGCTCATTATAACCTTTATTATATGCTACATAGTAGCTACAAACTCAACATAGTAGTTGTAAAGTGTAATTACCCCCTCAAGAATTAAAGAGACAGTATCACAATATTCATTGGTGTCCATTTACCCAACATAGGATCAGATTACGAGTGGAGCGTACATAGCATGCCCTATTTATGGTGTTATTCATTTTCCCTGGAATATAATGAGGCAGCATTCCAGAACAAGGCCTTCTCCTCTAGCCTCACCTTGTAGGTGCTCCAGGTGAAGTAATGGTGTAAAGGCCGAAGGAACTTGGGCCGCCAGTTAACCATCCCTGCTCTAAAGAATTGCGGGAATCTTATTGATTTTAAAACTCTGCACAAACTTGGGTCAAACAGCCATTAAGATAATTGGTATTCATACCAAATATTAGGGCCAGGTTAAAAGTGGAGCATTATTTAATGCTCCTTCTCGAGCTTTAGCTGCGCTAGAAATACCTTTTTGCGCACTTCGGGTTGCGCTTGTATTACAATTTAAAAAATGTGTTTGAAGAGTGCTGTCCCTTAAAACTTTTATCAGTATAGTGTTAAAAGCTTAGGGACAAGCTTAATATATAACATGCTGTTATTAAAGCAAAATAGTCTTTTATAATTTGCTAAGTCTTATTTAGTTCAGTATGTTATATGTGTCAAAGTGGTTACTGTAGCTTTTTCTCTTCCAATGAAAGTCTCTTATGTGTTACTATTGTAACAATGTATCCTTTGCCTGTGTATTATGGCAACATCTGTTTCACATAGTCAAATTGCATGATGTATGTGAATAGAAACGCTCACTCACCATATAATCAAGTGTATATGGGCACTGTCTGTAATAAGAGTCTGTATTCAGGTAGTGGAAATAGTGGCAACGGTGTTAGTTTAAGCAAATATCAACCCCTTCATAATATAGTATGCTGAAATAATAGTAGATATATAATCTATTCAGTATTCATTATATACCAGTTAGTATCACTGGTGAAGTGTAGGAGAAGGGGGGTGCTGACTGTCTGATAGATATATAGGTACAAAAAAGAGAGAAAAGTTTGACAGTACCCAGCACTCACAAAACACTATATAGTAACAGTATGCATTGAAAACCGGATTGTGTCAGGAACTGGTTATTAAAACATAACTTTTACTAATGATAGAATAAAAAATGTGGTAAATAGTACCAAATGTATAACATAAATATGTGAGACATACATTTAAAACTTAGATTAAGAAACAGATCAGGACTGTGTGTGTGAGACTTCAAAAACAGAATTACTTCCCTGGGTAATAGTTCAAATACACCGTAACCCTCAGGGCTCAGAGAATACACGGATTGCTCTAAAGCTAATCTAAAAAGGGGATTGACCCCAACAACATTACCTAATCTGAGCAATACTGGTATCAAGAGCAGGAGAGGAAACAGTTAATAAATGACTGATTAAGGAAGGCAATTGCCACACAGACAATGCCTGGGCATGAGACTTGCTAATTTGTGTTTATCTGGGACCTCTCTAAGCTCATATTGATGTGGCAATTGCCTTCCTTAATCAGTCATTTACAAACTGTTTCCTCTCCTGCTCTAGATACCAGTATTGCTCAGATTAGGTAATGTTGTTGGGGTCAATCCCCTTATTAGATTAGCTTTAGAGCAATCCGTGTATTCTCTGAGCCCTTAGGGTTACGGTGTATTTGAACTATTACCCAGGGAAGTAATTCTGTTTTTGAAGTCTCACACACACAGTCCTGATCTGTTTCTTAATCTAAGTTTTAAATGTATGTCTCACATATTTATGTTATGCATTTGGTACTATTTACCACATTTTTTATTCTATCATTAGTAAAAGTTAAGTTTTAATAACCAGTTCCTGACACAATCCGGTTTTCAATGCATACTGTTACTATATAGTGTTTTGTGAGTGCTGGGTACTGTCAAACTTTTCCCTCTTTTTTGTACCTCTGTATTCAGGTATCCCAATACTCTGTGCTTATAATCATCTGCTCCTGTATTGGCAATGGGCTCTTTGGTGCCGTTTGTTGTAAATGCCTTGGAGTGCAATCCTGGAGTTACAGGGGAGTATATTCCACTCAGTTTGCGTGTGGCAGTCTGTAGTGTGAGCTTGAAGATTCAGCTGTTAGCGGAAGTGGCCCTGTAAAAATCCGCTTAGAAAATAAAATATTAAGCAAAAAATCACTTAAAGGGACACTAAACCCAAAAAATGTATTTCATTATTCAGGTAGAGAACACATTTTTAAACAACTTTCCAATTTAGTTTTATTATCTAATTTGCTTCATTATTTAGATATTCTTTGCTGAAGAAATAGCAATGTACATGGGTGAGCCAATCATACGAAGCATCTATGTGCAGTCACCAATCAGCAGCCACTAAGCCTATCTAGATATGCTTTTTTAGTAAAGGATATCAAGAGAATGAAGCAAGATAGATAATAGAAGTAAATTAGAAAGTTGTTAAAAATTGCACGCTCTTTCTAAATTATGAAAGAAAACAATTGGGTTTCATGTCCCTTTAAGGTGAAAAGTATCCAGCTGTCAATGGATCGAAAGTAGTAGAACTAAAAAATAACTTTTATTAGTGATGCAAATAAAATGACTTATCATAAAGTCAAGCATGTAGCGATATCACAGCCAGTGAAGCAGCCTACAACATATCATCTACATCCAACATGTTTCTTGTCATTACAGCACTTCACAATGGCACGTAACATGTTGGATGTAGATGATATGTTATATAGACAAAAAGAAATTGTAGCTGAAAACAGTAAATTTCCACAGGAAGGTCTTGTAAAAGATAATATACGTGGACTACCCCCGATGGTTGTGTATAGGCATAGACAGTTACATTTTATTAGAACAACTCATCCCTAGATTGGGATGACCAAAGAAGAAATGCCTCTAAACACAAAGACTTGATTGTAGAAAAATTATGAAGGAGTGATTTTTAAAATGTAAATTTTATTGATTCACAATTAAGTAAAAAGACTGCTTTGAATAAGTGAATGTCCTGGTAACTGCCCACACACAAAGATAAGTTAAAAACACTTCCACAATGGTATATGTGAACAATAGCTTGTCTTTTATAAATCGTAGTAGTCACCAAATAGATAAAATACTTGTTGGGTATTAGGATAATTCCTATTTGTGCCCTAGGGGGAAATTGCCTATATAATCTGTGATGATGGTTATTATATACAACTGTTGCCATGTAAATTAAGTTTTGTTAACCCCTTTATTTGTATTGTTGATGGGTCAATCAATATACGTTATATCGCCTGTTTGCAACAAAAGTAAAAACACTTGTTATCTAGTTATCAGAAAGTCCCCTGGTACATAGGAATTTAATCTGGAAAGTCAGTGCTGACCCCAATTATACACCACTACTTTTTGTTAACCAGCATATAATTTAAGCATCTAACATGTACTGTTAGGTAAAAGTATAAATCTGAAATAGTAGTATAGATAACTAGATACAGTGGGGCAAAAAGTATTTAGTCAGCCACCAATTGTGCAAGTTCTCCCACTTAAGAAGATGAGAGAGGCCTGTAATTTTCATCATAGGTATACCTCAACTATGAGAGACAAAATGTGGAAACAAATCCAGACAATCACATTGTCTGATTTGGAAAGAATTTATTTGCATATTATGGTGGAAAATAAGTATTTGGTCACCTACAAACAAGCAAGATTTCTGGCTCTCACAGACCTGTATCTTCTTCTTTAAGAGGCTCATCTGTCCTCCACTCATTACCTGTATTAATGGCACCTGTTTGAACTTGTTATCAGTAAAAAAGACACCTGTCCACAACCTCAAACAGTCACACTCCAAACTCCACTTTGGTGAAGACCACAGCGCTGTCGAAGGACACCAGAAACAAAATTGTAGACCTGCACCAGGCTGGGAAGACTGAATCTGCAATAGGCAAGCAGCTTGGTGTGAAGAAATCAACTGTGGGAGCAATATTTAGAAAATGGAAGACATATAAGACCAATGATAATCTCCCTAGATCTGGGGCTCCACGCAAGATCTCACCCCGTGGGGTCAAAATGATCACAAGAACGGTGAGCAAACATCCCAGAACCACACGGGGGGACCTAGTTAATGACTTGCAGAGAGCTGGGACCAATGTAACAAAGGCTACCATCAGTAACACACTACGCTGCCAGGGACTCCTGCAGATCATGCAGTGCCAGACATGTCCCCATGCTTAAGCCAGTACATGTCCAGGCCTGTCTGAAGTATGCTAGAGAGCATTTGGATGATCCAGAAGTAGATTGGGAGAATGTCATATGGTCAGATGAAACCACAGTAGAACTTTTTGGTAGACACACAACTCGTCGTGTTTGGAGGAGAGAGAATGCTGAGTTGCAACCAAAGAACACCATACCTACTGTGAAGCATGGGGGTGGCAACATCATGCTTTGGAGCTGTTTCTCTGCAAAGGGAACAGGATGACTAATCCGTGTACATGAAATAATGAATGGGGCCATGTATCGTGAGATTTTGAGTGCAAACCTCCTTCCATCAGCAAGGGCATTGAAGATGAAACGTGTCTGGGTCTTTCAGCATGACAATGATCCCAAACACACCGTCCGGGCAACGAAGGAGTGGCTTCGTAAGAAGCATTTGAAGGTCCTGGAGTGGCCTAGCCAGTCTCCAGATCTCAACCCCATAGAAAACCTTTGGAGGGAGTTGAAAGTCCATGTTGCCCAGTGACAGCCCCAAAACATCACTGCTCTAAAGGAGATCTGCATGCAGGAATGGGCCAACATACCAGCAATAGTGTGTGACAACCTTGTGAAGACTTACAGAAAACGTTTGACCTCTGTCATTGCCAACAAAGGATATATAACAAAGTATTGAGATGAACTTTTGATATTGACCAAATACTTATTTTCCACCATAATTTGCAAATAAATTATTTCCAAATCAGACAATGTGATTGTCTGGATTTGTTTCCACATTTTGTCTCTCATAGTTGAGGTATACCTATGATGAAAATTACAGGCCTCTCTCATCTTCTTAAGTGGGAGAACTTGCACAATTGGTGGCTGACTAAATACGTTTTTGCACCACTGTATTAGTAATAAGTATAATCTATCATTTATTAATAACATAGAGCGATCATTAGAGTATTTCTAACAATCCGGTAGCACAATCCGCATACCTCCTGAAGTTTAAAATTTGAACATCGCTACTTGTTATGGTATAACCTGGATATTATGGGTTAATACCAGATGAAAGATGCCCTGAATATGGGATCAGCAACACACGAACCCAGTTAATTCCCCCCAAACACGAGACCAAGCTCCATCTTGAGGGTAAAACAGAATGTGTTTTATTGAGGGCTATATGCCCAGTATTTATGCAGGTCTCCCACCTGGTTGACACTCCCTAGGAGACCAGATGGGGGATTGGAAGAAGATAGTACATTAGATAGATTGAAGACACCCTTTTACAGTAGAATTACAATAGAATTGCATTACTTAACCAAATAAACAATTAAACACAAGAAAACAATGGAGTCCTTCTTGTCATCTGGCAGTCTAAACTCTGGAGGTGATTAAACAATGTGAACGCTTATCACTTAAACTTAATTACAGTAAACAATAGCTGATGCCAGGAAACCTGTCTTCAGAAAATAGTTTCTCAAAGCTGAACAAAGTTAACCCTTCCAGTACTGACAGAGGGGTCTGTCACATGGCTCCCTCCTGGTGGGACACTCCGGCAGACCCGGCTTGACCCTTTGGCGGGTCAACTTGGGGATGACTGGACTAGGAGGTGGTAGGAATGTCAGTTTGCCGGGACAATCCATCTGCATTCCCGTTTTGAGAGAGAATTCCTGTCCGTATAAATAAGGGTTCAACTTCTTCAGTGCCCAGACCAGGGCTAAACATTCCTTCAAGTTTTTGTTTTCAGAGACGCTTCTTTCCAGTTGGAGACAAATCTCATCGGCTTCTTTACAAGTTTTTTGTACCTGCTCCTTATAGGTATCCACAATCCCTTCATACTGACATAGGATGCCCTTGAGTTGCTGCACTTCACTATGAGCCAGCGTCAGCTTTTCCTCCAGTGTCGCTAAGTTTGTCTTTAATGTTTCATGTTCCACTCTCAAGCTGGTGTTTTCTGGAGTCTGTCGGTGCAGCTTGTCAAGCAGAGATTCCCATTCTAAACGCGCTTTTTCCTCTGCGCTCCTCTTCTCTCCCGCTAGCACTGTTACGTGATTGTTTAATGTGACCATTTCATCCTCTACTTGACTCTTCTCCTTCATCAGCGCATTGTAACGGGGCTTCCACGTATCAATGGCAGATAGAGATTTACTGAGCTTAGCGTCCTGGGGCTCAGCAGCAGGTGGGTCAGTCTCTGTGGCATGGATCTGGGCACAGGTATTCACAGGGTTAACATCGGCAGGACCCATGGGAGCGTAGGCAGAAACAAGGGGGGCCAAGTTATTTCCAAGGAGAACATCAGCTGGTAAGTCCTTCATGACCCCCACATTCACATGTCTAGCGCCACTCCCCAATCCAAATGTACCCGGGCAACAGGTAGGTGGAACACAGTGCCCCCTGCTACCCTCACAGCCACAGTGTCTCCTGTATGCTGGTTCTCAGACACCAAGTTCTTTTGGAGCAAGGTTATGGTAGCACCAGTATCCCGTAGACCACTGACCACCTTCCCATTCACTTTAACCAGTTGCTGGTTATCCCGGTGGGCAGCTTAAACGGGGTCTGCTTCATGTAGGATGCCCCAGCATTCTTCCTCCTCTACGCAGTGGGCCGCAGGCTGAGGGTTACGTGGGTTTCCGCCAGCGGGTCTTCTCCAGGACTGTGCTTGGTTCACTGGGTTTAGGGGACACTCTGGTCTTTTGTGCCCTAGTTGCTTACATCCAAAGCACTGAATAGATTGTGAGTAGTCCCGTGAGTTGAACCGGGCTGTCTGAGGATAGTTCATGGCTGGAGGCGGTGTGGTAGAGCGGTGCGCCGGGGGTTGGTAACTGGTAGCTGCTGGGGTGACTGTGGGTCGGTACTCCACTCTGGCAGGGGGCTTAGTGGTAGCAGTGTCCAGTTTGCGGGCATGAGTATACTCATCTGCCAGACGAGCAGCTTCATGTAGGGTGGAGGGTTTACGGTTCCGAACCCACTCTCTAACTCCTGCTGATAACTTGTCAAAGCAATGTTCCAACAGGAATAGCTGCAGCACCTCTTCCCCAGATACGGCTTGGCACCCTGCCATCCAGTGAGCTGCTGTGCAGTGCACCTTACATGCCCACTCAACGTAGGAATCTCCAGCTAGTTTAACAGTGTCTCTGAACCGCCTCCTGTATGCCTCCGGTGTAATCGCATACCTGGAGAGCAGTGCCTCTTTTACAGCATTATAATCCCTGACTTCCTCATCCGGAATGGCCCGAAAAGGCTCGCTGGCCCGGCCGGATAATTTTCCGGATAATATCGTGACCCAGTCCTCTGCGGGTACCTTGTGTAGGGCACATTGCCTCTCAAAATCCGCAAGGTACCCATCAATTTCTCCTTTTGTTTCCATTAAGTTTTTAAAAGCTGCAAAATGTACCTTTCTCTTTTCCACTGGGGTTGCTGGGACTTGGGCTGCTGCAGTGCCGCTTTGGCGAAGTAGGTTGGACTCCACGGCTGATATGACCCGGTCGATAATTTCGGCAGATGGGTTGAGGCCATAATGGGCCAGTCTTATTTTAACCGCCCGGTCAAAGCTTGCTTCTTCAGGGGTTCTGTCTGATATGCTGGGCTCATTGGTTCCATCGGGCCCTGGTACTCCATCCATCTCGGTCAGTATTGTAATAATCTCCCTCTTCCTGAGGTTACTGGCCTGTTGGCCCCGTTGTTCTAGCAGGTTTTTAAGGGTGACTCTTTTCAGTCTTTCATACTGTATTCCCATTAGGTCCAGATGTGTAGTTGCTCTTCTGGGCGATGAGGACCCAGTTAATTCCCCCCAAACACGAGACCAAGCTCCATCTTGAGGGTAAAACAGAATGTGTTTTATTGAGGGCTATAGGCCCAGTATTTATGCAGGTCTCCCACCTGGTTGACACTCCCTAGGAGACCAGATGGGGGATTGGAAGAAGATAGTACATTAGATAGAGGGAAGACGCCCTTTTACAGGATACAATAGAATTGCATTACTTAACCAAATAAACAATTAAACACAAGAAAACAATGGAGTCCTTCTTGTCACCTGGCAGTCTAAACTCTGGAGGTGATTAAACAATGTGAACGCTTATCACTTATACTTAATTACAGTAAACAATAGCTGATGCCAGGAAACCTGTCTTCAGAAAATAGTTTCTCAAAGCTGAACAAAGTTAACCCTTCCAGTACTGACAGAGGGGTCTGTCACACTACTTATACATCAGACTCAGTAATACTGTTACTGAGGTATGCTATTCAGTATAAGGTCAAGCGTTTTTTTCCAAGGTCTTAATACACTGGGGGTAGCACAACTTGCTTACCCAGATTAAATATTTTTAAGGATAAATACTTTAAGTATGTCTTAGGGCCTAAATTAACAAAGCGGCATTATTGTATTTCTATGTCTTTGGCAGCACGATCTGCATACCAAATAGAAGTGTAAGTTATACACCACTGCTTTTTGTTAACCAGCATATAGTTTAAGCAACTAACATGAACTGTTAGGTCAAGTATAAATCTGAAATAGTAGTATAGATCACTGGATATTAGTAATGAGTTACGTATAATCTAGCATTTGCTAATAACATAGAGCGATCATTAGAGTATTTCTAACAATCTGGTAGCACAATTTGCATAAAGGCTGAAAATTATATCTTAAACATCGCTACTGATATATCAGACTAAGTAATACTGCTACTGAAGTATGCTATTAAGTATAGGGTCAAGCGTTTTTTTTCCAAGGTCTTAGTACACAGATTACCCAGATTAAATATTTTTAATGATAAATATTTTAACCCTTTCGGGACTGGGTTAAAGTGTCTACATCGGAACAACTGTTCCGATGTAGACAAATTGAAATCACGCAATCTTGTACACGATCGTGATATTTCAATTATTGGATCTGGTCTGGGGGCGTCCCTATAACCCTAGGAACGCCCTCCAGACCGCAATCAAATCCAGGAAGCACAAAAGGCTTCAGGACAGCTGTTGGCTATGACGTTCTATTCCGTCATAACGGCTCTAAAGCCCAGTGTAATTATGACGGAATAGAACGGCATAACAGCGTTAAAAGGTTAAGTATGTCTTAAAGCCCGAAGGCTGCGAGACCAAAGTAATAATTATTGGAGAATAAAGCTGTTGTTAACGATTAAATAACCATAGTGGAGCTGATTAAAAAAAGAAAAACAAACTCCCCCTAACGCATTCACGTTTCACAATCGCTTCCTATACTTTTTATTTGCATCACTAATAAAAGTAATTTTTTACTTCTACTACTTTCGGTCCATTGACAGCTAATTGTGTGCTAAAAAAGCCGCACTTAGAATATCGCGCCTAGTCGCTGGCAAACACAATAGTATTTTCTTAATTGCAGTTACCGGACATGAAAATATGAATATTTCATATTCAGATGTTCTTCACATAGAAGAATATGTTCTATTTATTCATAAATACATATTTTTATATATATATATATATATATATATATATATATATATATATATATATATATATATATATATATATATATATATATATATATATATATATTGTTATTTTTCCCAAATATATATTTATACCTATATATACATGATTTTATATATGTATAGATAATAGATATATACAGATATACAGGAATATCTATTTTCTAAATACTTAGAAAATATTCCTCTATGTGCAGAACATTGGAATGTTAAATATTTACAGTAAATACATAGTTAAAACCTTTATTAAAGGGATACTGATCCAAATTTTTTCTTTCGTGATTCAGATAGCGCATGCAATTTTAAGCAACTTTCTTATTTACTCCTATTTTCAATTTTTTTCCAGTTCTCTTGGTATCTTTATTTGAAAAAGCAGGAATGTAAGCTTAAAAAACTGGCCCATCTTTGGTTCAGCACCCTGGGTAGCGCTATATTTAGTGACCAATCAGCAAGCGCTACCCAGGTGCTGAACCAAAGATGGGCCGATTTGTAAACTTAAATTCCTGCTTTTCAAATAAAGATACTATGGGGTTGATTTATGAAGCAGAGGGTGCTGCTTCCGACCCACTCTGCTTCAGGTCCGCCTGAAGCGAAAGTTAAGAAGCAGCGGTCTTAAAGGGACAGTCTAGTCCAAAACAAACTTTTATTATTCAGATAGGGCTTGTAATTTTAAACAATTTTGCTTTGTTCTCTTGGTATTCTTAGTTGAAAGCTAAATACAGGATGGTTCATAAGCTAATTTATAAACCCTTGAAGGCCGCTCTTAGCTCAGGGCATTTTTATAGTTTTTCACCACTAGAGGGTGTTAGTTCATGTGTTTCATATAGATAACACTGTGCTCATGCACGTGGAGTTCCTAGGAGCCAGCACTGGTTGGTTAAAATGCAAGTCTGTCAAAAGAACTGAAATAAGGGGGGGGCAGTTTGCAGAGGCTTAGATACAAAATAATCAGAGGTAAAAAGTGTATTAATATAACTGTGCTGGTTATGCAAAACTAGGGAATGTGTAATAAAGGGATTATCTATCTATCTTTTAAAACAATAAATATTCTGGTGTAGACTGTCCCTTTAGGACCGCTGCTCCTTAACTTGTCCGCCACCTCATAGGAGGCTGACAGCAGCCAGCCTGATCTTATACGATTGGCCGCCAATGTGCAATGATAAATGCCGACAGCGTATGCTGTCTGCATTTATCGATGTGCACGGATCATGTCCACTCACATAATAAATCGGCCCCCAAGAGAACGAACAAAAATTGACAATAAGAGTAAATTAGAAAGTTGCTTAAAATTGCATGTTCTATCTGAATCGTGAAAACATTTGGGTTCAGTGTCCCTTTAAATCTTAATATTGTATAAATATAATTTTTCATGTTTTCTACTTAACTGCAAAGGGCTCCATTGCACTTATATATATGGCTATATATGTGTACATATGTATTATGTGTTTATATGTGTACATATGTATTATGTGTTTATATGTGTACATATGTATTTATGTGTTTAAATGTGTACATATGTATTTATGTGTTTATATGTGTACATATGTATTTATGTGTTTGTGTACATATGTATTTATGTGTTTGTGTACATATGTATTTATGTGTTTGTGTACATATGTATTTATGTGTTTGTGTACATATGTATTTATGTGTTTATATGTGTACATATGTATTTATGTATTTATATGTGTACATATGTATTTATGTGTTTGTGTACATATGTATTTATGTGTTTATATGTGTACATATGTATTTATGTGTTTGTGTACATATGTATTTATGTGTTTATATGTGTACATATGTATTTATGTGTTTGTGTACATATGTATTTATGTGTTTAAATGTGTACATATGTATTTATGTGTTTATATGTGTACATATGTATTTATGTATTTATATGTGTACATATGTATTTATGTGCTTATATGTGTACATATGTATTTATGTGTTTAAATGTGTACATATGTATTTATGTATTTATATGTGTACATATGTATTTATGTGTTTATATGTGTACATATGTATTTATGTATTTATATGTGTACATATGTATTTATGTGTTTATAAACTTTATTTGTGTACATATGTATTTATGGCTATATATGTGTACATATGTATTTATGTTTTTATATGTGTACATATGTATTTATGTGTTTATATGTGTACATATGTATTTATGTGTTTAAATGTGTACATATGTATTTATGTGTTTATATGTGTACATATGTATTTATGTGTTTATAAACTTTATATGTGTACATATGTATTTATGTCTATATATGTGTACATATGTATTTATGTGTTTATATGTGTACATATGTATTTATGTGTTTATATGTGTACATATGTATTTATGTGTTTAAATGTGTGTATATGTCTGTAAATATTTATATACACATATAAATACATAAATACATATGTACACACACACACACATATATATATATTCATTTTTAGACATGTATCTGTATGTATGTATCTCTATGTTAATGCCCTTTACCTGCCTTTTTGTTTAACACTAGAAACCTCAGATCTTTGAGCCCTTATAAAAAAAAATCTAATAATTGTTATTAGATGGTCTATTATGAGTGTTCTTTGTAATGCATTTTTTATGTGTTTTGTGACTCTTTTTTGTTTTGCAAAACAGTTAAAGGGACACTGAACCCAATTTTTTTCTTTCATGATTCAGATAGAGCAGCAATTTTAAGCAGCTTTCTAATTTATTCCTATTATCATTTTTTCTTTGTTATCTTGCAATCTTTATTTGAAAAGGCAGAAATTAAAGCTTTGGAGCCGGCCTATTTTTTGTTCAGTACCCTGTATAGGGCTTGCTGATTTGTGCCTGCATTAAGCCATCCAATCAGCAAGCACAACCCAGGTTCTTAACCTTAAAGGGCCACTGTAAGTAAATATTTTCTATGCCTGTTACTAACTAACTACCCCAAATACGCTTTTTATCAATAGCATTTCATTAACATATCTCTACCGTATATCAGAAATCTTGTCTGCAAATTTAATTGTTTTCCAAACCCACTCTGCGGGTATCCTTTGCTCTGTACCAATCCGTTTACAATACCTAGGTTTCAAAATGGCGCTTTAAACACAAAGTTATTGGTTTAAGTATTTTGAACATGCAGTGCTGAAAATAGTGGGCAGGATAACGTGACATCATCGGCGAATAAAAGATATAACTTTTAGAACGTTATGAAACTTCGTTTTGGAGAAAATATAGGTCAGTAGGTTTTAATTAATGTTTATTAACTTTAATATGTTAGTTGTTTAGCTTAAAAATTATAACAGAAAGTAATCCTTTAAATGGGCCGGCTCCAAAGCTTTTATTCCTGCTTTTTTAAATAAAGATAGCAAGAGAACGAAGAACAATTGATAATAGAAGTAAATTAGAAAACTGCTTAAAATTGCTGCTCTATCTGAATTATGAATGAAAAAAAATTGGGTTTAGTGTCCCTTTAACCAGAGCTCTCTGACGCAGGTTAACTTCAAATGAGCTCAAGCGATCGCATTTACTTTCAACTTGTAATATGAGCTAAAAACCAGACGCATGCAAACAGCCGCGATAAACCCCTTATTTCTCGCACATAACTGTTAACACGCCACTCGTAATCTGGGCCTAAGATTTTTTAGTATGTATGCTTACATATATTTTTATTTGAGAATAACTGTATATTTTGTCAAGCTAATGTTCTAGAAAACATGGCATTTTCATGTTAAGAGGTAGCGAAATCACTATCCTAGCCTATAGTGAAAGCTGTTGCCCAAGCATTAAGATCGGGGGCCGATTCAAGCTTGATGCAGCTGTTTTGGCGCAAGCCTTCAGGCTCGTCGGAAACTGGAGTTAAGAAGCAGCGGTCTTAAGACCGCTACTACTTAACTAGTCCGCCACCTCTGAGGCGGCAGACAGCAATCCACCAGATTGAATAGGATCGGGTTGATTGACACCCCCTGATAGCAGTCGATTGGCCGCAAATCTGCAGGGGGCGGCATTGCACAAGTAGTTAACACGAACTGCTTGTGCAATGATAAATGCCGACAGCGTATGCTGAGTGACTATTTCCAACACACATTATTATTAACTCATAAGTGGAAGAATTTAAAAAAAAATTGAAATTAATTTATTTTTTTACTGCAGGTTCTGTGTGTTGTGTTGAGGAAACTTTGGCATGAAAATGTTATGCTCACTTATATCACTATAGAATGTGAGTATACATTTCGCAACAATTTCCTGGTTTTACTTCCTAAAGACAAAGGGGTAAATTTATTATGCTGCGGATGCAGCCACCGGAAACTCCATAACTCATCCGCCAACCTTAGCGGATTGTTAGCGGCCGATTGGCCATGAATGTGCAGGAGGCGGCATTGCACAAGCATTTCACTAGAAATGCTTGTGCAATGTTAAATGCAGACAGCGTATGCTGTCAATATTTAGCGATGTCGGGGGGACATGTTCGGCACAGCGAATCATGTCAGTCCGACATTTCATAAATCTACCCCAAAGTATGATAGATATATATATTTATTTTTTTACTTAAAAATATTGGCCATGCCAGACAAATATTTGTTGCCTACTAACTAGACGTGTGCATTTGGACATTTTGGACATCTCTGAATGCAGAAGAATGCAGAAGAAGGCGGCCCTTTGTGCGATTCGGCTATTTTCTGAGCTAAATTTATTCTTGTTAAACAGTAGCACACTAAGATCAGTATTTGCTGCTTTTTCACATGTATAGATTTGGTTCTGAATGGCACAAATGTATGCCTTCTTCCTCATTCAGATATATCCGAAACTTCCAAATGCATTTGTCTACTACCAACCCTAATTACATATGTCAGTAGACTACTAGGTGCTGCCATCTTAGGTATTGGCAGGTACCCAGTTTGCATTTTGTTTTTATTATTATTTTTATTATTATTTTTTTCTGTATTGCAGTGACCCCCCTCCCCCCAATTGATTGTAAGTAGAACCACCCTCCCGTTTCCCCCTCCCTCATCAAATCTATTTCTGTAACGTAGGGAACTCTCCCCTTCCTCCCCTCCCCTCTCCTGCGATGAGTCACCCGCCTCCCTCCTTCCCTCCAACACCTTCACTGTCTGCATTGGTGATCTGCCTTCATATGGTAAAGGAAGAATAAGCAATTCTTCATTCCCATATAAAGGCAGAAGCCTCCTGCCTCTGGCTGAAGTCTTAGCTGCCAAAGATGACATCCGGGACCGCAGCATGAGGCAGAAGGTTGACATAAGTACTATATCAACAGGGTATGCTAGGTAGGTAAAGTAACCTTTGATGTAGTACTTATGTCCAGTAAACTTAAGGGTTTAAAGTCAGAATTTACTGTCTATGCATTGAAAACCACTTTTAAAGTTCTTCAAAACAAGATACTTTTTAAATACAATTTTAAAGAAATATGCTAAAAAATCAACTGAACTCAATTAAAAAACAACCGTGAAAGTCCACAGTGCTGTGTAGCGAGAATTTAACCCATAAAACAGACCCAGTTTACATATTAATTTTTAGCAGCTGCTTTGTGTATGGAGTTCTTCCTTATTCGCTAGCTCATGGCCACACCCAGCTTTTCTCTGTTAAGGTGGATTAGATCACATATTATGCAGCTGCTGTAATAATATGTACTGGACAATGTTCAGTTTACTGTTGATAGAGGCTGCATAAAAATAAAAAAAAATGTCTTTATCGCTGACTGTAACATAAACAAACTTAGCCAATGACATGTTTCCAATACTATTTCTGTTTACGTGTCAAATATCCTTGTTTGAAAAAAATTAAAGGTCCTTCAAACCTCCATCTTTTAGCATTAGCTCTTCTTTACCCTTCACCCATTTGGGCAAACAGTCAGCGAGGACATACTGTATATATACGTTTATTAACTTTGCAGTACTCCTTTTGATACAGTTTTCTTCTGTTAAGTGTGATCAGTCCACGGGTCATCATTACTTGTGGGATATTAACTGCTCCCCTACAGGAAGTGCAAGAGGATTCACCCAGCAGAGTTGCTATATAGCTCCTCCCCTCTACGTCACCTCCAGTCATTCTCTTGCACCCAACGACTAGATAGGATGTGTGAGAGGACACGTTGGGGCAAACCAGAGATAGATCTCATGGCGTCTCGACAGAACGCCAAGCTTCCGCGCTACGGGTCCAGATCCAGGGATCCGGGAGCGGTCCTGATAGATGCCTTGACAGCACCATGGACCTTCAGGATGGCTTATGTGTTTCCACCTTTCCCGATGCTTCCTCGATTGATTGCCAGAATCAAACAGGAGAAAGCATCAGTGATTCTAATAGCGCCTGCATGGCCACGCAGGACTTGGTATACAGATCTGGTGGACATGTCATTCTGTCCACCTTGGTCGTTACCTCTGAAACAGGACCTTCTGATTCAGGGTCCTTTCAAACATCAAAATCTAACTTCTCTGAAGCTGACTGCTTGGAAATTGAACGCTTGATCTTATCAAAGCGTGGTTTTTCTGAGTCAGTTATTGATACCTTAATACAGGCTAGGAAGCCTGTCACCAGAAAGATTTACCATAAAATATGGCGTAAATACCTATATTGGTGCGAATCCAAAGGTTACTCTTGGAGTAAGGTTAGGATTCCTAGGATATTGTCTTTTCTACAAGAAGGTTTAGAAAAGGGGTTATCCGCTAGTTCCTTAAAGGGACAGATCTCAGCTCTGTCCATTCTGTTACACAAGCGTCTGTCAGAAGTTCCAGACGTTCAGGCTTTTTGTCAGGCTTTGGCCAGGATTAAACCTGTGTTTAAAGCTGTGGCTCCACCATGGAGTTTAAACCTTGTTCTTTTTTTTTTTTTTTTTTAAATAATTTTTATTGAGGGAAAAATGTCGGCAAACAAGTCAAACAATTGAACAATATACAGTCACCTGCAAAGAGAAACAATAACAAGGTATCTATATAGTATACATTATAGGCTGCAAAAACCAAGGTTAATAATATTAATTGTACTATTGAGAGACAAAGTAGGTAGATGCCAATGATAATCGAAGCCTTCTCTGCAGACATATGAGGCCTCACTTGGGCCTCAGACCATGAAAAGAAAAAATAAGTATTTGTAGAAGGCTGCTTAAAATAGGAGAGATCACTCATGGATCCCTTAACATTCACCTCAGATTTTACATTTTCATGATGTTATAACTGGTAACTAATAATATAGTAAAACAATTTTTAAGGGGTATGAATAGGATGAACTTTAAATTGAGTAGGTTTAAGACTGGGAGAGTTGTTAGATTTAAAACTTTTAACTCAATTTGTAAGTGAAGCTGATCATTTTGATAATGCTAAAAAAAAAGAGGGATAAAGTCAACACTGTGGGGAAATGAAAAGCTACAAGCATAAAAGTAGTGATGGTTGCGGTACTATGTCTAATGAGATTTATGATAAAGTATATTATTATTATTAAGTATATGGAGATGCTATGTATAAAAATATGTGGGAGAACTGGTAAAACCAACATAGTAAAATAATGAAGTAGGAATAAACAGAATACGACATAGGCAAGATAAGTCGTGTAGTTAGATCTCCTAAATTAGGAGGTACATTATTAGGGGGTGGGGGGGGGAGGTGGGCAGTTAGATGTGGGAGATATAATAGAAGAAACTCTACGCTATTAAAATGATTGGTTAGGGCAAATAACAATAAGGAAGTATATCTCCGGTTATAATAAGGGCCTAGGGACACCTACTCTGGGATGGGGCGAACCAAACTTCAAGGATATATACCAGAGCAAGGTAAAGGAGACTGTCTGCAATAAAGGGGTATAGCAAGCCCCTAGCGGGACAAGCTAAACTTGATTATATAAATGGATGACTTCCATTTCTGTCAGGACATCCGGTATGGGAAGGGTAGATGAGTCGGTCACATGTAGTAGCTCTGTTTATATGACAATCATCAGAAGTTAATGGCAACATGTAGTTAAAACTAAAATACATCTATATAGCCACACACTTATAAGAAGCATGCGCCCACTGCTTCGGCCGCTAGCAGGGGAGCTTCCAGATCAAAGGCTGCACCATATTACTAGGAGTATGTCTGTCACGATAGAGATTTCCCTAGAATTGGAGGGTACATGTAGGGGCTAAGGTCCTGCCTTAGCCAAACAGGCATGGGAATGAAATAAAGATATCACCATGTAATAGTGCTATTTATCCATCAGAGTGTGTGACTAACATGAGAGGAGTTTGAAAGTGCAGAATGACAAACATACATACACCTACAGTGATCATACCAAATATAATAGGAGCTTGCATTCATTGACTATATATAAATATACAATAAGACCGGACTTATCTTAACAAATAAATCTTTGCACTAAAAGGAACAACTACTACATGTTTAAAAAGTTATATCTAACATGAAAAGCAGTTAACAGTTAGTTATGAAGCAAAGGGATAAAGTAGTTATAGCTATGATACTGCAGTATAGTTATCCTTGCTATAGCAAAGCTCATTTGTCAGTAATGTTACACACACAATATCTGCTCAAACGATATTGCTCAAGACCAAAAGTACATCAGTTGCACATATGCTCACAACCAACCCTACATTACTGTATAACATTTAGCTAGATTAGTATATATCTATAGTGTAAACATTTCTTAAACATGGTATAAGACTGCGAATAATAAACATTCATAAATATGGTCTGTGTTGAGCGCCCAAAAACAGGCACAATGAGCAATACTGTAATCAAAAATAAGAGATGTCCTCACAAAGCCTGACAGCGTGCAGTATAGTAAGCAAAAAGGATAACAAGGTCCAAAACATAGTTCACTATTCAGTCAGTTGACAATATGGCCAGATTAAACACTGTGCAGAAAAAAAAAAGGACAAGGGCTCAACCTATGCCCACTCTCACATCCGCATCATGGAGGGCCGCTGCTTGAGCAAAACTTTGAACCCTGACAATGGAGCTAAACTGGATAGGGCAGTCATAGCGAGGGAAGAGCTCTGCTTCTATATGGTAGGGTCCGCTTTGAACTGCCTTCTCGCCGATCCGATCTGCTTGTCCCCTGCCAAACAAACCACTACGAGCCAGAGTAGGAAATATTCGGTGACCTGCCAGGAGGTTACGATCCGCCATGACTGATGCTACGTGGGCAGTATTCATAGTGCCCAAGGGTATTGGGTGTTCAGTTTTAGCTGGATCGCCTCCCCCCTCAAGTCCATATGAGCGAATTGCCACCATGTTCTCAACTCCCAATATGCGCCGCTGGTGCCAAATGAGTGAGGACCGCTGGAGCCCCAAAGTATCGTCCCTCTTGGGGACTACAGCAGTAGGGGGAGTGCGGTTAGTGCAAACAGCAGGCAACACTTCTGCCTGCCGGGGTGCCACTGCAAAAAAACATTGAAACACATTGCGATAGCCATCTAAAAGGCAGTGCATCCTCTCCATAAGTTGCTCCGCAGTGTCCATGTTTAAATGTGCAGACAAACGTCCTGTATGGGAAAGATTCAATAGCCCCTAAGTAATCTCACTCCTTACTGTAATCGCTGCGTAGGCTAAAAGATGGCGGTTTCCCGGGTCTCTAGTCAGCAGTTCATACCCGATAATTGAAAGGTGTTCTCAATGCAGCATTATTCGCTGAGATATTAGGTGCATAGGTAGCCCATGAGAGTTAATTGTCTTCTTGTACCAATATATAGGCTTATATAGTCTTTAAATTCTTATATTATATTTGAAGTAGCAGGAGCTGCCAGAACATGCGTCTCGACAGCTTCACAGTTGGCTCCGCCCCCCGTTTAAACCTTGTTCTTAACGTTTTACAGGGTGTTCCGTTTGAACCCCTTCATTCCATTGATATAAAGTTGTTATCTTGGAAAGTTCTATTTTTAATGGCTATTTCCTCGGCTCGAAGAGTCTCTGAGTTATCAGCCTTACATTGTGATTCTCCTTATTTGATTTTTCACTCGGATAAGGTAGTTCTGCGTACTAAGCCTGGGTTCTTACCTAAGGTAGTCACTAACAGGAATATCAATCAGGAGATTGTTGTTCCATCCTTGTGCCCAAATCCTTCTTCGAGGAAGGAACGTCTTTTGCACAATCTGGATGTAGTTCGTGCCCTTAAATTTTATTTACAGGCAACTAAAGATTTTCGACAAACGTCTTCCCTGTTTGTCGTTTACTCTGGTCAGAGGAGAGGTCAAAAAGCTTCTGCTACCTCTCTCTCTTTTTGGCTTCGTAGCATAATTCGTTTAGCTTATGAGACTGCTGGACAGCAGCCTCCTGAAAGAATTACAGCTCATTCCACTAGAGCTGTGGCTTCCACTTGGGCCTTTAAGAATGAGGCCTCTGTTGAACAGATTTGCAAGGCTGCAACTTGGTCTTCGCTTCATACTTTTTCCAAATTTTACAAATTTGACACTTTTGCTTCCTCGGAGGCTATTTTTGGGAGAAAGGTTCTTCAGGCAGTGGTTCCTTCTGTATAAAGAGCCTGCCTATCCCTCCCGTCATCCGTGTACTTTTGCTTTGGTATTGGTATCCCACAAGTAATGATGACCCGTGGACTGATCACACTTAACAGAAGAAAACATAATTTATGCTTACCTGATAAATTCCTTTCTTCTGTAGTGTGATCAGTCCACGGCCCGCCCTGTTTTTTAAGGCAGGTAAATATTTTTTAAATTATACTCCAGTCACCACTACACCCTTGGCTTCTCCTTTCTCGTTGGTCCTTGGTCGAATGACTGGAGGTGACGTAGAGGGGAGGAGCTATATAGCAACTCTGCTGGGTGAATCCTCTTGCACTTCCTGTAGGGGAGCAGTTAATATCCCACAAGTAATGATGACCCGTGGACTGATCACACTACAGAAGAAAGGAATTTATCAGGTAAGCATAAATTATGTTTTTGTTAGTAGTTACAGCTTTCAACTATAACCCTTTTTGTGCTGAAGAAGGTGGTTCCACATTGCTATAATAGACAGTGACATTTTTTCTCCCATTAAAATCCCCTACTTGTTAAATCTTCCATTTCTTCCAAACTTTCGCCCTCCCCCTCACAAAACAACACATAGATCAACCTGGATTAAAATAAAACCGGGGCACCACATTTTTCATGGAAGGCGGCATCTCAGGAAGCTAACTCTCCAGAACTACCAGAGGTAAGCGGCCCCATCCCATCTACGGCAGAGCTCTTCTCCGCCCATAGGAGATGATACTTGGGGTTTGAGAAGGTATGGCCTACCTACACGGGGGGAATGTGCACTTTGAGCATGGCCCAAAGCAATCCACCCCTTCCCATCAGCCTGGCCATCACTCTTCTCTCTTCTCCCTCTCCCAATATGCTCAAGTCCACCCGCTAGGCTCCACAACCACCAGGCTGCACATGGCAGCTAGTTGAGGAAGGAGACTTTAAATTAATGCCACAGGTTTACTGAAGACTAGGTCACCTAACCCTATCCCTGACGTGTCATGTTAATCTGATTAATCCTCAAGGGAGATTGGCAAAAACTTCCAAAGGATCCAGCAGGTAAAAGAGGGCTCAGGAACTATGTGATCTCCTTTACAAGGTAGGCCCCTCTTAGCACCACATTGAAGCCCCCCTATCAACACTCCCTCTTCTGCTGTTTCATTCCCTCCCAAGCCTTAACCCTTACGGTGCAGCAAGCCCATTGCAGTGTGCTCCACTATCACTTGCTATGCTTAGACTGTAAGCTAAATAGCGGTAACCCAATAAAAAACTGCCACACAAAAATATATATTTGTAAAATTTAGACCTCCCATGGTATTTATTTATGTTTAAATCATTTTTATTTATTCAACCATTTGTTACAGAAAGGAAAACAGTTATATTTAAATCACAAAGACTTTGTGTTACAATGTTTTCCACACACAGTGTCAATATCAAATCATTGGAGTATATTAGCAAGTCACTTGAAAAATTATTTTCATTTGACTGTAAGGATTTCCTTGAAGCATGATAAGAGAATCTCACTCCTATTTTGCAATTTCTCCTAAAAAGTCCAAGTGGAGAGTGAGGTGATATCGACCTCTCCAGAACCTCTGGTTAACCCGTACATCTTAATATACTGAAGGTTGACACAATTATATGAATAGCAAAGGTATAAAGGAAAAGGAAGAACATGTAACCACAATATAAAAAGAACATAGTGAAAAAAATCTAAAAATAAAAATTAAACACTTTCTGAATGAGTTTTCAGTGTTGAGTCAAATCACAATTATATATCTTAACCACATCCAAGCTTGCCTTCCTTTTTCTTGTTCCCTCTAAATGAATATAGGGTTCTAGTTGTTATCCCCAACCTAATGGTATTCTGTCAGAGTATAATTGTGTACCTCAAACTATAGTGTCACCCTTTAAGATCCAGTAAAACTATACTTTGTGAAAGGATTCCCTTGTGTCCAACACCCAAGATGCTGATTCATACTGTACATTCAGTATGTTAAGCTTATTTTATTTTTTATTTCTGGCCAAGTAGGTGCTCCTATTTTCCAACATTTAGCAATACATGTTCTAGTTAAGGTACAAAGTATCCTAATAAATGTGTTAATGGCGTTATTAAACTTTCGAATATGTTCATGAAGTAAGGCCTGGGAGATAGTTAATTGAACCTTTTCATCTAATAATGTAGTTATCAGTTTCGATAAGCAACTCCATATCTCTTGAACCTTTTCACAGTCCCACCACATGTGTCTATATGTACCTATCTTGCCACATCCTCTATAGCATAATCTAGTGCCTGTGGGGGACATATAGGATGTCCATTCTGGAGTTAGGTTCCAGTTATAGGTTGTCTTAATGGAGTTTTCTCAAAAGGTCTGCGCTCAGGAGGCCATTGCTAGTCCCATTTTTGCTTCTCCCATTGGACCCCTAGCTCCTTTTTCCACTTAATGATGAATGAGGACTTAGTGTCACTAGGTGCTGTCTGAATAGCTGCATATAATTTAGATATAGTGTGTTTTGGTCTAGTACTCGAACTGTATAGAAATTCTAAAATAGTATTGGGCTGTTAGGATACCATAGCACAGAATTTTTGTATTGAAGTGGACATTGTAGTTTCTGTGGATCTATTCAATCTTGTAATTGGGTGTATGTCATAATTTTTTTGTTAACCAGTAAGTCTGCCACTCTGTATAGTCAATTGCATTTAAAGAAGTAGGTTGAGGCCATTCTAGAACTGCGGCGAGTTTAGCAGGATCCATGGCAAAACCTTCTTTCGAGATGACATAACCAAGGAATTGGATCTGAACTTGATCAAACTCACATTTTTCTAGCTTGGCTACCAAAGAATTGTCTCAGAGACATAGAAGAACATGTCTCACGTGTTTGTGATGCTCCTCTAAAGTGGAATAGAAATCAAGGATCTCATCCAGATAGACGATGACAGTTCAGTTGAGGAGGTCATGGAAGACATCATTGACAAATGCCTAGAAGACTGCAGGGTGATTACACAACCCAAAGGCCATTACAAGGTAATGCCCGGATCTTGTGTTGAAGGCGGTCTTCCATTCATGGCCTGGAAAGATACAAATCAGATTGTATGCCCCACGTAAGTCCAACTTGGTTAAAAAGCGTGCATCCTGGAGCGAGTCATACAGTTCGTGATCAATGGAATGGGATGGCGATTCTTGATAGTTATGTTGTTCAAGGCCCTGTAGTCGATGCAGGGTCTGAGCCCACCATCCTTCTTATTGACGAAAAAGAAGCCTGCCCCAGCAGGAGAGGAGGAAGGGCGTATTAAACCTTTAGCTAGGTTCTCTTGGATGTACTCCTCCATGGATTTGGTTTCAGCTTTGGAGAGTGGATAAGTCCTCCCTTTACTAAGTGGTGCTCTGGGAAAGAGGTCGATCTTGCAGTCATAACAGTGGGGTGGCAGCACGTCGGCTGCTTTATTCTCAAATACATCTGCAAAGTCTGCATATACAGAAGGAAGGTTTGGAGGAGTCTGTATACTGGCTATGGGGATGCGGAGCAGAGGAGTGACTTTAGCAAGGCATGAGTGGAAACAGGAGGTACCCCAGAAGGCCAGTTGTCCCTCAGCCCAGTCGAACTGTGGATTGTGTACCCAAAGCCAAGGAAGACCAAGGATGACAGGCTGTGCTGGGGAATGAATGACCTCGAACTGCAGCTGTTCTGTACAAAGGACTCTCACAGTCAGTGTTAGGGGTGCTGACTCAAAATGGATCAACTCTGAACCAAGGGGGGTGCCATCCAGAGTAGTTATTTTGAGACAATGTCTTTTCTGCAGTAGAGGCAAACCAGCTTGAATCATGAAACGGTGATCCAGGAAGTTTCCAGCTGCCCCTGAATCATTGAAGCCTTGAGTGTGGACAGTATTCTGAAGGAAAGTAAGGGTAATAGGTACCAGGATCCGAGAGGAGTGAGGGAATTTAGTAGAATTTATGCTTAGAGGTACCCCTGTGTTATCCCCTAAGCATTGGCTTTTCCCGGCCGAATGTCACAGTCCTTTAGTTGGTGGGTGTTGGACCCACAATAAAAGCATAGTCTCAATCTCCTTCTTCTCTGTCTTTCAGACTCTGAAGGTTTGAAGGAGGAGAGATCCATGGGTTCCTCCACTGAGGTAACTGGAGCTGCTGAGGGGGTAGAGGATAGAATAGGAGGACGGGAGGTAAGGACCCTCCTTGTTCTGTCTCTCTCTGCTTGTCTCTCCTGAAAGCGAGAGTCCAGACTGATAGAAAGCATTATAAAGTCATTCAAAGAAGAAGGAATATCACGATAAGTGAGTTCATCTTTCATGCGTTGATGCAGACCACTCCTAAAGGCTGCCTTGAGAGCACTGCCTTCCCAAGTGGTTTCAAGGGCCAAGGTGCGAAACTCAATGGCAAATTGTGCCACAGTTCTATTACTCTGGCTGAGGTCCAGGATAGAAAATTCTGCAGCAGAGGTATGGCCAGAAGTTCCAAAGACAGAAGATGAGATGAAATCATCAGCATCATGCAGGAGTGGAGCGTTCTGTTCCAAAAGGGTAGAGACCCAGGCTAGGGCGACCCAGGCTAGGGCCTTGTCTTTCAGTAAGGAAATGATAAAGGTGACCCTTGAGTGGTGAGACTGAAAGGTGTGAGATCGTTGCGGAAGTGCAGCCTGCATTGGTTAAGAAAACCCCTGCAATCAGTAGTACCTTCATATTTGTCAGGCAATGGTATCCGGGGTATACTTCCAGGAGCAGAGGAAGAGGTTGCAGTACTAGGAGTAGGGACTGGTGGTGAAACAACAGGAGTGGTATTCCTCGCTGTAACTAGTAAGGAGAGTTGAGCGGTAATAGCCTCTAGCTTAAAATTCATATTCTGCAACTGTGTGGTATGGGTTCCCAACATCTGTTCCCGAAGATAAACAGCTTGTGCCACCTCATCTGGCTGCATGGCCCAAGTATAATGTAATGCTCGTGGGATACTCCTCTATCAGACCGTACTCGGCCAGTAGTCTTGTTATCCCGGCTTTGAGCCGGAAAGATAGGGAATATCCCAGAGCAGAGAAAGTTAGTAAGATGAGGAGGGCGGCACTCACCACAGTCAGGACAGTCCCCAGCGGCAATGGCAGAGCAATCCAAGGCAAATCACTAAAATAGTCAGGCAGGCAGGGTTTGGCAACGGTAAAGCAGTCCAAGGGCACACCACTAGAATGGTCAGGCAGGCAGGGTTCGGCAACAAAGAGGCAATCCAGAACAACAGGGGTTAATAAGCAGAGTAGTCAGACAAGCAGAGTTCAGCAGCAGTATATCAATCCAGCAATTTAGGGGTTAAACAGACAGAGTAGTCAGACAGGCAGAGTTCAGCAGCAGTATATCAATCCAGCAATATCAATCCAGCAATTCAGGGGTATAACAGGCAGAGTAGTCAGACGGGCAGGGTTCAAACACATAAGGCAATACAATAGTAACAATCTATCACACCCAGGAGCATACAAAGTAGCACCTATACTTGGGCAGTGATAGATCGTTTGAATAGCCTTACATAGGCGCAGGATTTGCCCCACAGACGCCCGGACCACCATCAGTGAGAGAGGAGTCAGCGCCGCACTCATCCAGACCCGACACAGCCCCTGGCAACGAGCAGGGAAGGAGATGCAGCGCCCCTAGCAATGGCAAGAGCGGCGCAGCGTGACAGCTGCTTAACACCTTAGTGACCACACCACTTTTCCATTTTCTGTCCGTTTGGGACCAAGGCTATTTTTACATTTTTGTGGTGTTTGTGTTTAGCTGTAATTTTCCTCTTACTCATTTACTGTACCCACACATATTATATACCGTTTGTCTCGCCATTAAATGGACTTTCTAAAGATACCATTATTTTCATCATATCTTATAATTAACTATAAAATAAATTATAAACTATGCGGGAAAAATTTAAAAAAAAAAAAAAAAAACACTTTTCAAATTTTGACCCCCAAAATCTGTTACACATCTACAACCACCAAAAAACACCCATGCTAAATAGTTTCAAAATTTTGTCCTAAGTTTAGAAATACCCAATGTTTTTATATTCTTTGCTTTTTTTGCAAGTTATAGGGCCATAAATACAAGTAGCACTTTGCTATTTCCAAACCACTTTTTTTTTCAAAATTAGTGCTAGTTACATTGGGACACTAATATCTTTCAGGAATCCCTGAAAATCCCTTGACATGTATATATTTTTTTTTAGAAGACATCCCAAAGTATTGATCTAGGCCCATTTTGGTATATTTCATGCCACATTTCACCACCAAATGCGATCAAATAAAAAAAATCGTTCACTTTTTCACAATATTTTTTACAAACTTTAGGTTTCTCACTGAAATTATTTACAAACAGCTTGTGCAATTATGGCATAGATGGTTGTAAATGCTTCTCTGGGATCCCCTTTGTTCAGAAATAGCAGACATATATGGTTTTGGTGTTGCTTTTTGTTAATTAGAAGGCCGCTAAATGCCACTGCGCACCACACGTGCATTATGCCCAGCAGTGAAGGGGTTAATTAGGGAGTATGTAGGGAGTTTTTAGGGTTAATTTTAGCTTTAGTGTAGTGTAGTAGACAACCCCAAGTATTGATCTAGGCCCATCTTGGTATATTTCATGCCACCATTTCACCGCCAAATGCGATCAAATAAAAAAAAGGTTACTTTTTCACAAACTTTTCACAAACTTTAGGTTTCTCACTGAAATTATTTACAAACAGCTTGTACAATTATGGCACAAATGGTTGTAAATGCTTCTCTGGGATCCCCTTTGTTCAGAAATAGCAGACATATATGGCTTTGGCGTTGCTTTTTGGTAATTAGAAGGCAGCTAAATGCCGCTGTGCATCACACGTGTATTATGTCTAGCAGTGAAGGGGTTAATTAGGGAGCTTGTAGAGAGCTTGCAGGGTTAATTTTAGCTTTAGTGTAGAGATCAGCATCCCACCTGACACATTACACCCCCTAAACCCTCCCAAACAGCTCTCTTCCCTCCCACCCTGGCGGCCCCGCCTACGATCCCCCCCCTCTTACCGCAGGCATGCATCGATGGCCGCCCACCCGCCTCCCACATCGGCTCCCACCCACGAACGATTGAGTGGCTCTCTCTGCATCGGATTACTTAGAAGAGTTATTGCAGGATGCCTCAATATTGAGGCATCACTGTATTAACCGGAAAGCGCCTGGAAGCGATCAGGATCATTTCCACCGCTTTCCAAGACCGACAACGTATGGGGTACATCCTCGGTCGTTAACTGTATTTTTTTAGAGGATGTACCCCATACGTCGTCGGTCGTTAAGGGGTTAAATAATTTTCTCTTTCTACTGAAAGAGGAACAATTTCACGATTACATCCCTTGGTGGAGTATCTCCCCTAGGTTTCACTTTCAGGGCTCTATAATTGTATATTCATTATCTCCTTTGTCATCGGGTATGTGTTTAAACAGCTGTTGTAAATAGGGGGTAAGATCCTTGTTGAGAATAGGTTTCAGGGATTCCCTTGAGCCTAATGTTATTTCTCCTGCTTCTATTTTCAAGATCTTCAAGTTCATCTTGCATTTCAGTTAGAAGCTGTTGCTGGGAATAGATGACATGTGACACTTCAACAAGGTCATCTGTGACTAATTCTTTATGTTCTTCTAAGACCTCAATTCTCCCTCCTAAGTCAGTGATGTCAGATTTAATTTCTGTTAAGCTGTTGGTTACAGCCGTATGAATGGAATCGATTTTGTCCCACAATTTCTCAAAATTGGAGGAGATATATTGTTTGGAGACAAGGGATTTCAGATCTGCTTTCGTCGCAGGTGTCTGATCTAGTTCTAAGTTAGCTGTTCCAGGATCTGAATCCATGTCTTCTTCTGTTCCCATCTCTTCCTGCTCTGTATGTTTCCTTGTTTTAGGGGGTTTAAAAATGCATTCATAGAGGAGGTCTTGCAGGCTTTGTCCCCTTTTGGGGTCTTCCTATTAGACATCTTGTATAGCAAATTAAAAGAGTGTAAAACATCTAGGAGGCTTATAAACAAGATGCTAACAAATCTGGTAAGCTAGCGTCTCAGGGATAACTGTTTGTATGATAATGTGCTATGACAAGTATAGTAGAAGACTTCTATCGTATAGGTAGGGGGGGAGTATGAAGCTATATAACGTCTGGTAGCAGCAGATACCTAAGTATCGGCTAGATTACGAGTTTTGCGGTATGAGTGAAAAAGCAGCGTTAAAGCTCTTTTTCACTACCGCTGGTATTACGAGTCTTGCAGGTTTAGGGGCACCGCACACTTTTTTGGCCTTAACGCAACGTAATTACCGCAGCTTTCAAAAAGTCCTTTTTCAATGGGACTTCCATAGCGCCGGTATTACGAGTCTGCCTGGGAGGCCAAAAAGTGAGCGGTAAGATCCATAACGTAAACTGAAAGTCAGTAGTTATGAGTTTTACGCTACAAAGCTGAAACATAAAACTCATAACTAAAGTGCTAAAAAGTACTCCCCTCCCGCATCGCAAACACTAAAATAAAATTATTAACCCCTAATCTGCCGCTCCGGACATCGCCGCCACTATAATAAACATATTAACCCCTAAACCGCTGCACTCCCGCATCGCAAACACAAGTTAAATATTATTAACCCCTAATCTGCCGCCCCTAACATCGCTGCCACCTACCTACATTTATTAACCCCTAATCTTCTGCCCCCAACGTCGCCGCCACTATACTAAAGTTATTAACCCCTAAACCTAACCCTAACCCTAACACCCACTAACTTTAATATACTTAAAATAAATCTAAATAAAAATTACTATTAATAACTAAATAATTCCTATTTAAAACTAAATACTGTAAAATAAACCCTAAGCTAGCTACAATATAGCTAATAGTTACATTGTAGCTATCTTAGGTTTTATTTTTATTTCACAGGCAAGTTTGTATTTATTTTAACTAGGTAGAATAGTTACTAGTTATTAACTATTTGCTAACTACCTAGCTAAAATAAATACAAACTTAACTGTAAAATAAAACCTAACCTGTTTTACACCTAATCTTACACTACAATTAAATCAATTACATAAATTAAAAACTAAATTACAAAAAACCCTCCACTAAATTACACAAAATAAAAAAAGAAATTATCAGATATTTAAACTAATTACACCTAATCTAATAGCCCTATCAAAATAAAAAAAAGCCCCCCAAAATAAAAAAAACCCTAGCCTAAACTACCAATAGCCCTTAAAAGGGCCTTTTGTGGGGCATTACCCCAAAGAAATCAGCGCTTTTACTGGATCAGCCAATAGGATTGAAGCTTAATCGGAATTCAAGGGATGCCATCTTGGATGACGTCACTTAAAGGAACCTTCATTCTTCGTTAGCCGTCAAGAGAAGAGGATGCTCCGCGACGGATGTCTTGAAGATGGACCCCCTCCGCGCCAGATGGATGAAGATAGAAGATGCTGCCTGGATGAAGACTTCTGCCCGGTTGGATGAAGACTTCTGCCCGGTTGGATGAAGACTTCTGCCACTTCGTTGAGGACTTCTGCTGGCTTCATTGAGGATGGATGTCTGGTCTTCAAAAACTGTAAGTGGATCTTCGGGGGTTAGTGTTAGGTTTTTTTAAGGGTTTATTGGGTGGGTTTTATTTTTAGCTTAGGGCAGAAAAAGAGCTAAATGCCCTTTTAAGGGCAATGCCCATCCAAATGCCCTTTTCAGGGCAATGGGGAGCTTAGTTTTTTTTAGTTAGGATTTTATTTGGGGGTTGGTTGTGTGGGTCGTGGGTTTTACTGTTGGGGGGTGTTTGTATTTTTTTTTTACAGGTAAAAGAGCTGATTTCTTTGAGGCAATGCCCCACAAAAGGCCCTTTTATGGGCTATTGGTAGTTTAGTTTAGGCTAGGGTTTTTTTTTATTTGGGGGGGGGGCTTTTTTTATTTTGATAGGGCTATTAGATTAGGTGTAATTAGTTTAAATATCTGATAATTTATTTTTTTATTTTGTGTAATTTAGTGGGGAGGTTGCAATTCAGTTAATTGGATTTAATTTATGTAATTTATTTAATTGTAGTGTAAGGTTAGGTGTTAGTGTAAGACAGGTTAGGTTTTATTTTACAGGTAAATTTGTATTTATTTTAGCTAGGTAGTTAATAAATGGTTAATAACTATTTAGTAACTATTCTACCTAGTTAAAATAAATACAAACTTGCCTGTGAAATAAAAATAAAACCTAAGCTAGCTACAATGTAACTATTAGTTATATTATAGCTAGCTTATGGTTTATTTTATAGGTAAGTATTTAGTTTTAAATAGGTATTATTTAGTTATTAATAGTATGTTTTATTTCGATTTATTTTAATTACATTAAAGTTAGTGGGTGTTAGGGTTAGGGTTAGACTTAGGGTTAGTTTTAGGGGTTAATAAATTTAGTATAGTGGCGGCAACGTTCGGGGCGGCGATGTTGGGGGCAGAAGATTAGGGGTTAATAAGTATAATGTAGGTGTCAGCGATGTCCGGGGCGGCAGATTAGGGGGTTAATAAGTATAATGTAGATGTCGGCGATGTCAGGGGCGGCAGATTAGGGGTTAATAAGTGTAAGATTAGGGGTGTTTAGACTCAGGGTTCATGTTAAGGTGTTAGGTGTAAACATAAATTTTGTTTCCCCATAGGAATCAATGGGGCTGCGTTACGGAGCTTTACGCTGCTTTTTTGCAGGTGTTAGGCTTTTTTTCAGCCGGCTCTCCCCATTGATGTCTATGGGGATATCGTGCACGAGCACGTAAAACCAGCTTACCGCAGCTTTCAGCAGCGCTGGTATTGGAGTGCAGTATTGAGCTCAATTTTGCTTTACGCTCACTTCTTGCCTGCTAATGCCGGGTTTTTATAAACTTGTAATACCAAGGCTATTTAGAAGTAGATTGCAATAATCAATGCGTGACAAAATGATGGAATGAATAAGTATTTTTTAGTTTTTTGAGTAAGGAAGGGACGAATTCTGGAAATGTTGGGTAGATGTGAACAGCAGGATTTGGTAAGTGCTTGTATATGTGGGTTGAATGTGAGTTCTGAGTTGTGAGTGTGACCCCAAGACAGCAGACCTTGGGTAAGGTGTTGAGAATAGAGCCTTGCGGTACTCCAACTGAGAGAGGCATAGGATCACAAGATATGTTGTTAAAGGAAACTGAAAACGAGCGGTTTGAGAGATATGAGGCGAGCCAGGAGAGGGATGTGCCTCGGATGCCAAATTAATGTAGTATTTTTAGGAGGAGAGGATGGTCAATGGGGTAGTGTCCTTTTGCTTTAGCTGATAACAGGTAATTTGTTACTTTAGTAAGAGCGGTTTCTGTTGAGTGTTTAGGGCGGAAACCAGATTGTAGTGGATCAAGTAAGGAGTTCGTTGTGAGAAATTGAGTTAGCCGATTATAGACCATTTGTTACAATAATTTTGAAGCAAAGGGAAGTCTGGAGACTGGTCGATAGTTAGAAAGGATGGCGGGGTCAAGCGAGGGCTTTTTTAGGATTCGCATGATTGACACATGCTTGAATGTATCAGGAAATGTGCCAGCAGTGAGAGATTGGTTAAAGAGATGAGTTAGGGTAGGGGTTAGTGAAGCAGAGAGAGAGGGAAGAAGTTGTGAAGGAATAGGGTCAAGTGGGCAGGTTGTGAGATGAGCCAAGGATAGGAGTAGAGAGACTTCTTCCTCTGTTACAGGAGGTAGGTAGCATAGAGTTTTGTTAATAGAATGGGTGGGTAGGATTGCTGGGTTTGAGGGGTGTGATGTGCAGATATCTTTTCTAATGGTGTCAATTTTATTTTTGAAGTGATCAGCAATAATCTGAGCAGTGAGGTTGGTAGTGGGCGGGGGTGCAGGCGGACGTAGAAGGGAGTTAAAGGTTGAGAACAGTTTTATGGGGTTGGATATGTGAGATGACACAAGGGAAAAGAAATAGACTTGTTTGGCCAGGCTGAGTTCAGAGTTGTAGGACTTAAGGATGAATTTATAATACCAGAAATCAGCACAGGTGCGTGATTTCCTCCACTGCCATTCAGCAGCCCATGAACATCACTGAAGATATCTGGTCTGTTTGGTGTGCCACAGTTACCGTCGAGTGATTGATGTATGTCAAAGAGAGGAGGGTGCAGCTTTGTCAAGTGTTGATTTTAGTGCCAAATTATACTGTAAGGCCATGAAGTTTGAGCAAGAGAGGGATGAAATGTTGGACAGCAGAGTATTCAGTTGAGTGGAAAAGTCTGTGAGATTCAAGTCATTTAAATTCCTGCAAGGTAGCAGTTTTTTGGGGGCTTGCAAAGATGTAGTAGCTAGAGTAAGAGAGAAAGTTAGTAGATGGTGGTTAGAGAGAGGAAAGGGGAAGTTAAGGAAGTTGGAAACGGCATAGAGATTGGTGAAGACTAGGTCTATGGAGTTGCTTTCACAGTGGGTTGGAGATGTTGTCCACTGGGACAGGCCACAAGATGTGGTAAGGAATAGAAGTTTTGAGGCAGCAGGAATGTTAGGATTATCAACGGGTATGTTGAAGTCCCCTAATGAGAGAAGGGACATTGCAAGAGAAAAAATCTGGAAGCCAGGCTTCAAAGTGGTCCAGAAATTGTGATGCTGGACCAGGGGGCCAATAGATAACTGCAACAGGAAGAGCTACAGGGGAGAAGATGCGGATAGCATGAACTTCAAAAGATGAGAAGGAAAGAGAGGGGGGTGAAGGAATGCAGTGAAAGGTACTGTGTTTAGGGTGCAGAGACATAAGGTTGGCGTAGATTGTCACATTGGTTGTAGTTGCATCAGTGAGTCAGGCAGTTCATGTATTAGTTTGGTTCGGATGAGGGATGGAAGAGAGATGGTAAGCCTCTCTGAATAGGTCGGTTTTCAAGGAGCATCTGAAGTTATACAAGGTAGAAGACAGTCTTATGGAGCAGGGTAGAGAGTTCCAGAGGACAGGAGCAGCACGTGCAAAGTCTTGGAGACGGGAGTGGGACGCAGAGATAACAGGAGTGGAGAGATGTAGGTCAGAGGTTGATCGAAGAGGACGGGATGGGGAATATTTCACAATGAGAGAGGAAATATAGTTGGGAGTTAGACTGGTGAGTGCTTTGTAAGTTAGGGTTAATACTTTAAATTGTATTCTGGAGTGTATGGGGAGCCAGTGTAGAGACTGGCAGAGCGGATCAGATGATGTAGATTGGTGACTTAGGTGGATGAGTTTAGCAGAAGCATTCATAATAGATTGGAGGGAGGAGAGGCAGTGTTTTGGAAGGCCATTTAGAAGTAGATTGCAATAATCAATGCGTGACAAAATGAGGGAATGAATAAGTATTTTTTAGTTTTTTGAGTAAGGAAGGGACGAATTCTGGAAATGTTGGGTAGGTGTGAACGGCAGGATTTGGTAAGTGCTTGTATATGTGGGTTGAATGTGAGTTCTGAGTTGTGAGTGTGACCCCAAGACAGCAGACCTTTGGTGAGGTGTTGAGAATAGAGTCTCCAACCATCAGAGAAATGTCAGGTGTTGGATGTCTCGAAGAGGGGGAAATAAGAAGCAGCTCCGTTTTGGACAGATTAAGTTGGAGGTAGTGTGAAGACATCCAAAAGGAAATTGCAGAGAGGCAGTTGGAAATCTGGTTGAGTAAAGAGGGAGAGATATCAGGAGAGGAAAGATAGATTTGGGTATCATCAGCATATAAGTGGTACTGGAATCTAAAAGAGGCTATTTTTTCCAAGGGAGGATGTATATAGAGAGAAAAGCAAGTGACCCAAGATAGAGCCTTGCGGTACTCCAACTGAGAAAGGAATAGGATCACAAGATATGTTGTTAAAGGAAACTGAAAACGAGCAGTTTGAGAGGTATGAGGCGAACCAGGAGAGGGCTGTATCTCGGATGCCAAATTAATGTAGTATTTTTAGGAGGAGAGGATGGTCAATTGTGTCAAAGGCAGCGGACAGGTCAAGAAGAATTAGAAAGGAGTAGTGGCCTTTTGCTTGAACTGATAACAGGTAATTTGTTACTTTAGTAAGAGCGGTTTCTGTTGAGTGTTTAGGGCGGAAACCAGATTGTAGTGGATCAAGTAAGGAGTTAGTTGTGAGAAATTGAGTTAGCCGATTATAGACCATTTGTTCCAATAATTTTGAAGCAAAGGTAAGTATGGAGACCGGTCGATAGTTAGAAAGGGTGGCGGGGTCAAGCGAGGGCTTTTTTAGGATTGGCATGATTGACACATGCTTGAATGTATCAGGAAATGTGCCAGCAGTGAGAGATTGGTTAAAGAGATGAGTTAGGGTAGGGGTTAGTGAAGCAGAGAGAGAGGGAAGAAGTTGTGAAGGAATAGGGTCAAGTGGGCAGGTTGTGAGATGAGGATAGGAGTAGAGAGACTTCTTCCTCTGTTACAGGAGGGAAGTAGCATAGAGTTTTGTTAATAGAATGGGTGGGTGGGATTGCTGGGTTTGAGGGGTGTGAGGTGCAGATATCTTTTCTAATGGTGTCAATTTTATTTTTGAAGTGATCAGCAATAATCTGAGCAGTGAGGTTGGTAGTGGGCGGGGGTGCAGGCGGACATAGAAGGGAGTTAAAGGTTGAGAACAGTTTAATGGGGTTGGATATGTGAGATGACTCAAGGGAAAAGAAATAGACTTGTTTGGCCAGGCTGAGTGCAGAGTTGTAGGACTTAAGGATGAATTTATAATACCGGAAATCAGCACAGGTGCGTGATTTCCTCCACTGCCATTCAGCAGCCCATGAACATCGCTGAAGATATCTGGTCTGTTTGGTGTGCCACAGTTGCCGTCGAGTGATTGATGTATGTCGAAGAGAGGAGGGTGCAGCTTTGTCAAGTGTTGATTTTAGTGCCAAATTATACTGTAAGGCCATGAGGTTTGGGCAAGAGAGGGATGAAATGTTGGAGAGCAGAGGATTCAGTTGAGTGGAAAAGTCTGTGAGATTCAAGTCATTTAAATTCCTGCAAGGTAGCAGTTTTTTGGGGGCTTGCAAAGATGTAGTAGCTAGAGTAAGAGAGAAAGTTAGTAGATGGTGGTCAGAGAGAGGAAAGGGGAAGTTAAGGAAGTTGGAAACGGCATAGAGATTAGTGAAGACTAAGTCTATGGAGTTGCTTTCACAGTGGGTTGGAGATGTTGTCCACTGGGACAGGCCAAAAGAGATGGTAAGGGATAGAAGTTTAGAGGCAGCAGGAATGTTAGGATTATCAACGGGTATGTTGAAGTCCCCTAAGATGAGAGAAGGGACATTACAAGAGAAAAAATCTGGAAGCCAGGCTTCAAAGTGGTCCAGAAATTGTGATGGTGGACCAGGGGGCCGATAGATAACTGCAACAGGAAGAGCTACAGGGCAGAAGATGCGGATAGCATGAACTTCAAAAGATGAGAAGGAAAGAGAGGTGGTGAAGGAATGCAGTGAAAGGTACTGTGTGAAGACATGAGAATTCCTACTCCCACTCCTTGTTTGTCTCCTGGTCTGGGAGTGTGGCTGAAGTGCAGGCCGCCAAAGGACAGAGAGGCTACAGCAGTTGTGTTAGAGGAGGAAAGCCAAGTTTCTGTGAGGGCTAACAGGTTAAGTGAACGTGATATAAATAGGTTGTGAATAGATGTAAGCTTATTGCATACAGAGCGTGCATTCCAAAGGGCACAAGAGAATTGGGGTGTACTAACAGAGGTGCAGTTAATGAGGTTTAGAGGGTTACTTGGGTAAGGTGTATGAGGTGTCATTTGGGGTAGTGAATTGAGGGAAGCAGAGGGTGGACCTAGGTTAGGCGAGACATCCCCAGCTGCAAGAAGAAGAAATATGGTGAGCGAAAGGAGAATGTGTCTTATGTGAGTGTTTAAGTTTAGAATCAATGAAGCATGGCTGGATGATGGATGTGAGATAGGAATAGAGTTTGTGTGTTGTAGAGGGGGGAAGGTAGAAGAGAAGGAGAAATATGAATTATCTGAGTGCTGTTTGTGAAAGGAAGAGCTGTGACTTTAAGGAAAAGGGGGGAAAAGGTTAAAGGGACAGTCTACTCAAAACTAAACTTTCATGATTCAGATAGGGCATGCAATTTTAAACAACTTTCCAATTTACTTTTATCATCAAATTTGCTTTGTTCCCTTGGTGGTATTTTTGAAAAGTTAAACCTAGCTAGTCTCAAACTGATTTGTAAACAGTTGAAAACCGCCTCCTAGCTCAGAGCATTTTGAAAGTTTTTCACAGTTAGACTGTGCTAGTTCACATGTGTCATATAGATAACATTGTGCTCACTCCCGTGAAGTTATTTGGGAGTCTTCACTGATTGACTACACTGCATGTCTGTCAAAGGCACTTAGATAAGGAGGCTGTCTGCAAAGGCTTAGATACAAGGTAATCACAGAGGTAAAAAGTATATTAATATAACTGTGTTGGTTATGCAAAAACGGGGAATGGGTAATAAAAGAATTATCTATCTTTTCAAATAAGAACAATTTTGGTGTAGACTGTCCCTTTAATGCAGACATTAGAAAGTGTAGCATGTTTGCAGTTAATTTAGGGAGATTTAAAGGGACAGTAAATCCAAAAATGTTCTTTCATTATTAAGATAGAGAATACAATTTTAAAAAAGTTTCCAAATTACTTCTATTATCAAATTTGTTTAGTTCTCATGTTATTCTTTGTTGAAGGATTACCTAGGTAGGTAGCGTGCACATGCCTGAAGCACTACATGACAGGAAATAGTGCTGCCATCTAGTGCTCCTGCTAATGAATAACATTGTTGCAAAACTGCTACCATATAGTGTTGTGGACCCGTGCACACTCATGAGCTTTCATTCCAGCTTTTCAACAAAGGATAACAAGAAAACAGAAGTAAATTGGAAAGTTGTTTAAAATTGTATGCTCTATCTAAATCTTGAAAGAAAAAAAAATGGTTTTTATGTCCCTTTAAATGCATTTGTTTCTGTGTTGTCCACTCCTTTGTCTAACTCCTTGTTATAACTCCCTACACTTATGAACTAACACACTTCTTGTTATAACTCCCTACACTTATGAACTAACACACTCCTTGTTATAACTCCCTACACTTATGAACTAACACACTCCTTGTTATAACTCCCTACACTTATGAACTAACAACTCCTTGTTATCAGGGCCGGTGGTTGTATAAGGCAGATTAGGCAGCTGCCTTAGCGCGCCCCAGCAGGGGGGGGCACTGAGAGCAGTGCCGTCTGCCGAGGTGCCATGGATAATCTGCCGCCCTGAAGCGTAATTGATGAGACAGTGAGTCAGACAGGGACATTTATCATTATATTATCATTATGATTGACATTGTTGATTAACTTAATTAATATTAATTTTATTATCGCCGCGCCCGCTGGCTCCCTCTGGCTAGCTCTCTGCAACGCAACTTACTACTTCCTGTCCCTGAACTTCATGGGCTGGCCCAGCTATTGCTATAGCTTATGGGAATGTGGGCGCGCGTGCGTGTGGTGTCAGAGTGGAGGCGGAGCTCACTTGCGCAGCTGCGCTGCTGCCTGCCTGCCTAAGCCTAGTCTGGCTTACACTGAGAGGGAGAAATCGTGCAGGATGAGCCGCCTGGCTCCACATGACTGAGGGCCGCTCACACACTGCACTATCTAAGAGCCACATGAAGTGAATGATGATGCCCAAGACGGAGATGGCCAGACTGCAGACGAGTCGAGTGAAGAGTGAGGTAGGAATGGTGGTGCAGCGGGGGTCTCTGAGGGGCCGGGCACTGAGGATGGGGAAGGGCAGAAATATAAATTTAATTTCATAGAGAGACAGAGTTGTGAACTTGTGCACAGACTCCTCTGCAAAGGTGGCTGGAAAACTTGTACTTGTAAGTTAAGGCCATGCATTATTCATAACTGAACTGATATACAGAAAATAAATGATATACATGTGCCTTCCTTTCATAAAAGCATAAAGGTGGCACATGGGCTCTGCCACACGTGCCTACATCCCCTGCACATTAGCCTTTATTTTTTAGTTTAGTGTAGTGTTTAATACGTAATATGCTACATAACTGAATATAGGCTAATGTTGATGGGGAGCAGTCATGAAAAGGGCCAATATATTTAAATAAAATGAATCATTCATGATAAATGATTCTTTTTATTTAAATATATTTGCCTTTTTAATTAAAATAGAATAGAACTGGATCACTGTTATGTACATAGAGGCTGGCATGGCAGACTTTGCCTTAGCTTGGGGCTGGGGCCTATGCCACTGCCAGTGAGGTGTAAGTACAGTACTTCACTTCTGTTTTTTTTTTTTAATCTCTTTGCAGGCAGCAGGCCAGGGGTAAAACAAATTTCAGTCTGTGCAATGCTAGTGGGACATTGGGACAATAGTAGTGAAGGAATATTGATGTGGACGGTCATGATATAAGCATGGTGATGATGGTGTTGCATGAAAATGCCAGTTTATTCTGTAGGAAACAGGGAATTTCAATTTATATATTAAGGGACCAGGGCTATAATTATGTACTGTACTTTATTACATTTTTTAATATAAGTTCAACTGTTTTGTTAAAAAATGTATTTAAAGCCATAAAACTCATTTTGAACTAACTGCAGGCAAATTAATTTAGCTTTTTGCTCCAAGCACAGTCCTTGTTGAAATTGAAGGACAGGGCCATTTGGCTTGCAGACAGTGTATCAATTGCAACACTATAGTCTGACTATCTTCCTAATCATATTATTTGCTTAGTTAGCTTAATGGAGCGCAAATAAAATGTACTTGTTATGGGGGTTGTCTGGAGGAGGGCAGGGAGGTTGGTGGTATTGTTGGGGTGGGTGGGTGGGTTTATGGTTTTGTGGTGGGGATTGGGGTGGGGGGGGCACAAAATGCACTTTCGCCTATGTAGACAAAAATCCTTGCACTGGCCCTGCTTGTTATAACTCCCTACACTTATGGACTAACACACTCCTTGTTATAACTCCCTACACTTATGGACTAACACACTCCTTGTTATAACTCCCTACACTTATGGACTAACACACTCCTTGTTATAACTCCCTACACTTATGAACTAACACACTCTTTGTTATACGTCTCTACACTTATGAACTAACACACTCCTTGTTATAACTCCCTATACTTATGAACTAACACACTCCTTGTTATAACTCCCTACACTTATGAACTAACACACTCCTTGTTATAACTACCTACACTTATGAACTAACACACGCCTTATAATAACTCCCAACACTTATGAACTAACAACTCCTTGTTATAACTCCCTACACTTATGAACTAACAACTCCTTGTTATAACTCCCTACACTTATGAACTAACAACTCCTTGTTATAACTCCCTACACTTATGAACTAACAACTCCTTGTAATAACTCCCTACACTTATGAACTAACAACTCCTTGTTATAACTCCCTACACTTATGAACTAACAACTCCTTGTTATAACTCCCTAAACTTATGAACTAACACACTCCTTGTTATAACTCCCTACACTTATGAACTAACAACTCCTTGTTATAACTCCCTACACTTATGAACTAACAACTCCTTGTTATAACTCCCTACATTTATGAGCTAACACACTCCTTGTTATAACTCCCTACACTTATGAACTAACACACTCCTTGTTATAACTCCCTACACTTATGAACTAACAACTCCTTGTTATAACTCCCTACACTTATGAACTAGCAACTCCTTGTTATAACTCCCTACTAGTGATGTCGCGAACCTTAAAATTTCGGTTCGCGAACGGTGGACTCGAACTTCCGCTACTGTTCGCGAACCGGCGAACTGCGCAAACCGCCATTGAATTCAATAGGCAGGCGAACTTTAAAACCCACAAGGACTCTTTCTGGCCACAATAGTGATGGAAAAGTTGTTTCAAGGGGACTAACACCTGGACTGTGGCATGCAGGAGGGGGATCCATGGCAAAACTCCCACGGAAAATTACATAGTTGATGCAGAGTCTTTTTTTTTTTAAGCCATAAAGTGCATTAATCACCTAACATTCCTAAAATAATTTTGAATAACGAGTTTTAAAACATCAGGTATGATGTAGTATCGATCAGGTAGTGTAAGGGTTACGCCCGCTTCACAGTGACAGACCAAACTCCCCGTGTAACCACAAACAACTGCAAACAGTCCATTTGCACAACCACGAGTTAGATAGATTTGATAGTTAGATACATACATTACATAGATCAATAGATGCAATATACATATGATAGATATAAATTACATAGCTCAATAGATGCAATATACATTTGATGATAGATACGAATTACATAGATCAATCGATGCAATATACATTTGATAGATACGAATTACATAGATCAAAAGATGCAATATACATTTGATAGATACGAATTACATCGATCAATAGATGCAATTTATATTTGATAGATATGATTGATAGTTAGATAGATTTGATAGATAAATAGATAGATTTGATAGATATATGATTTCCCTGACAGAGTATAATAATAAGACATGCAGTCTGGGACCCGTGGTGTGTTAAGTAGTATTATTCTTAGCAGTTTACTACCTGTTACTCCCCCTATCGGGGGAGGTCTATATGGGCTGCATTTTTGGAAAAGGGAGATGGAAGAAGATGATTGGTCTGTCCTCCTACTTCAAATTTGGCCTAAACACAAGTGGCTGTCTCAAATCAGTCCGGCCACGAGATAGATAGATTTGATAGATAGATATACATAGATTGATAGTTAGATAGAATCGATAGAAGATAAATAGATCGATTTGATAGATATATAATTACCCTGACAAAGTATAATAATAAAACATGCGGTCTGGGAGCCATGGTAACTAGGTTGTGTTAAGTAGTACTATTCTTAGCACTTTAATCCCTGTAACTCCCCCTATCGGGGGAGGTCTATATGGCCTACATGATCACCCTGACAAATTATAACAACAAGACATGCGGTCTGGGACCCATGGTAACTAGGTTTTGTTTATATTAGTACTATTCTTAGCACTTTAATCCATGTTACTCCCCCTATCTGTGTAGGTCTATATGGCCTGCATGATTACCCTGAGAAAGTATAACAACAAGACATGCGGTCTGGGACCCATGGTAATTAGGTTGTGTTTAGTAGTACTATTCTTAGCACTTTAATCCCTTTTACTCCCCCTATCGGGGGAGGTCTATATGGCCTGCATGATTACCCTGACAAAGTATAACAACAAAACATGTGGTCTGGGACCCATGGTAACTAGGTTGTGTTAAGTAGTACTGTTCTTAGCACTTTAATACCTGTTAGTCCCGATATCGGGGGAGGTCTATATGGTCTGCATGATTACCCTGACAAAGTATAATAATAAAACATGCGGTCTGGGAGCCATGGTAACTATGTTGTGTTAAGTAGTACTATTCTTAGCACTTTAATCCCTGTAACTCCCCCGATCGGGTGAGGTGTATACGGCCTGCCTGATTACCCTGACAAAATATAACAATAAGACATGCGGTCTGGGAGCAATGGTAACTAGGTTGTGTTAAGTAGTAGTATTCGTAGCACTTTAATCCCTTTTATTCCCCCTATTGGGTGAGGTCTATATGGCCTGCCTGATTACCCTGACAAAGTATCACAACAAGACATGTGGTCTGTGACCCATGGTAACTAGGTTCTGTTAAGTAGTACTGTTCTTAGCAGTTTAATACCTGTTACTCCCCATATCGGGGGAGGTCTATATGGCCTGCCTGATTACCCTGACAAAGTATCACAACAAGACATGCGGTCTGTGACCCATGGTAACTAGGTTCTGTTAAGTAGTACTGTTCTTAGCAGTTTAATACCTGTTACTCCCCATATCGGGGGAGGTCTATATGGCCTGCATGATTACCCTGACAAAGTATAATAATAAAACATGCGGTCTGGGACCCATAATAATTAGGTTGTGTTTAGTAGTACTATTCTTAGTACTTTAATCCCTGTAACTCCTCCTATCGGGGGAGGTCTATATGGCCTGCATGATTACCCTGACAAAATATAACAACAAGACATGCGGTCTGGTACCCATGGTAACTAGGTTGTGTTAAGTAGTACTATTCTTAGCACTTTAATACCTGTTACTCCCCCTATCTGGGGAGGTCTATATGGCCTGCATGATTACCCTGACAAAATATAACAATAAGACATGCGGTCTGGGACCCATGGTAAGGTTGTGTTAAGTACTACTATTCTTAGCACTTTAATCCCTGTAACTCCCCCTATCTGGGGAGGTCTATATGGCCTGCCTGATTACCCTGACAAAATATAACAACAAGACACGCGGTCTGGGACCCATGGTAACTAGGTTGTGTTAAGTAGTACTATTCTTAGCACTTTAATCCCTGTAACTCCCCCTATCTGGGGAGGTCTATATGGCCTGCATGATTACCCTGACAAAATAGAACTATAAGACATGCGGTCTGTGACCCATGTAAAGGTTTTGTTAAGTAGTAATATTCTTAGCACTTTAATCCCTGTAACTCCCCCTATCGGGGGAGGTCTATACGGCCTGCCTGATTACCCTGACAAAATGTAACAACAAGACATGCGGTCTGGGACCCATGGTAACTAGGTTGTGTTAAAGGGACAGTATACACTCATTTTCATATAACTGCATGTAATAGACACTACTATAAAGAATAAGATGCACAGGTACTGATATAAAAATCCAGTATAAAACTGTTTAAAAACTTACTTAAAGCTGTCAGTTTGGCTCTGTTGAAAAGGCAGCTGGAAAGCCCACTGCAAGTGGCAAATAAGACACTCCCTCCTCCACCTTCTTTTGCATATGAAAAGACCCTTTACACAAACAGGAGCAAGCTGGAGAAGGTAGCTGATGGTATTCACATAAAACTTTGGGGCTTGGTTAGGAGTCTGAAAATAAGAGCAATGTTGTTTAAAAATAAGAAAAACTATACATTTTTTTTTTTAAAACTTTATGGGCTATATAAATAGATCATCTACAAAACATTTATGCAAAGAAAAAATGAGTGTATAATGTCCCTTTAAGTAGTACTATTCCTAGCACTTTAATCCCTTTTACTCCCCCTATCGGGGGAGGTCTATATGGCCTGCCTGATTACCCTGACAAAATATAACAACAAGACATGCGGTCTGGGACCCATGGTAACTAGGTTGTGTTAAGTTGTACTATTCTTAGCACTTTAAAACGTGTTACTCCACCTATCCAGTGGAGTTCCATATGGCCTGCCTGAGTACCCTGACAAAATATAACAATAAGACATGCGGTCTGGGACCCATGGTAACTAGGTTGTGTTAAGTATTACTATTCTTAGCACTTTAATACGTGTTACTCCACCTATCCAGTGGAGTTCCATATGGCCTGCCTGAGTACCCTGACAAAATATAACAATAAGACATGCGGTCTGGGACCCATGGTAACTAGGTTGTGTTAAGTATTACTATTCTTAGCACTTTAATACGTGTTACTCCCCCTATCGGGTGAGGTCTATATGGCCTGCCCGATTACCCTGACAAAATATAACAACAAGACATGCTTATGGGACCCATGGTAAGGTTACTTCCTTTTGCACAATAGAGTACAGGTATGGCATCGATTTTAGGAACCCGGAGATAATTTTTAGGAACCAGGAGATGGAAAAAAATGCTTGGACACCCAGTACAGGTCGTTCTCCTTCAGCCTTTTTATAAGAGGGTCCAGGACCCTCAACAGAAACAACAGCATGAAACACCACATATGCCATCCTTTTGCACAATAGAGTACAGGTATGGCATCCATTTTAGGAACCCGGAGATCATTTTTAGGAACTGGGAGATGGAAAAAGATGCTTGGACAACCAGTACACTTTGTTCTCCTTCAGCCTTTTTAGACGAGGGTCCAGGACCCTCAACAGAAACAACAGCATGAAACACCACATATGCCATCCTTTTAAACAATCCAGTACAGGTATGGCATCGATTTTAGGAACCCGGAGATAATTTTTAGGAACCGGGAGATGGAAAAAGATGCTTGGACAACCAGTACACTTCGTTCTCCTTCAGCCTTTTTATAAGAGGGTCCCGGACCCTCAACAGAAACAACAGCAGGAAACACCACATATGCCATCCTTTTGAACAATCCAGTACAGGTATGGCATCGATTTTAGGAACCCGGAAATAATTTTTAGGAACCGGGAGATGGAAAAACATGCTTGGACACCCAGTACAGCTCGTTCACCTTCAGCCTTTTTAGACGAGGGTCCAGGACCCTCAACAGAAACAACAGCATGAAACACCACATATGCCATCCTTTTTAACAATAGAGTACAGGTATTGCATCCATTTTAGGAACCCGGAGATAATTTTTAGGAACCGGGAGAAGGAAAAAGATGCTTGGACACTCAGTACAGGTCGTTCTCCTTCAGCCTTTTTAGACGAGGGTCCAGGACCCTCAACAGAAACAACAGCATGAAACACCACATATGCCATCCTTTTGAACAACAGAGTAAAGGTATGGCATCGATTTTAGGAACCCGGAGATTATTTTTAGGAACCGGGAGATGGAAAAAGATGCTTGGACACCCAGTACAGGTCGTTCTCCTTCAGCCTTTTTATACGATGGTCCACGACCCCCAACAGGCACAACAGCATGAAACACCACATATGCCATCCTTTTGCACAATAGATTACAGATATGGCATCGATTTTAGGAACCCGGAGATAATTTTTAGGAACAGGGAAATTGAACAAAAAACGTGCTTGGACACCCAGTACAGGTCGTTCTCCTTCAGCCTTTTTATATGATGGCCCACGACCCTCAACAGGCACAATAGCATGAAACACCACATATGCCATCCTTTTGCACAATAGATTACAGATATGGCATTGATTTTAGGAACCCGGAGATAATTTTTAGGAACCGGGAAATTGAACAAAAAACGTGCTTGGACACCCAGTACAGGTCGTTCTCCTTCAGCCTTTATATATGATGGCCCACGACCCTCAACAGGCACAACAGCATGAAACACCACATATGCCATCCTTTTGCACAATAGATTACAGATATGGCATTGATTTTAGGAACCCGGAGATAATTTTTAGGAACCAGGAAATTGAACAAAAAATATGCTTGGACACCCAGTACAGGTCGTTCTCCTTCAGCCTTTTTATACGATGGCCCACGACCCTCAACAGGCACAACAGCATGAAACACCACATATGCCATCCTTTTGCACAATAGATTACAGATATGGCATTGATTTTAGGAACCCAGAGATAATTTTTAGGAACCAGGAAATTGAACAAAAAATATGCTTGGACACCCAGTACAGGTCGTTCTCCTTCAGCCTTTTTATACGATGGCTCACGACCCTCAACAGGCACAACAGCATGAAACACCACATATGCCATCCTTTTGCACAATAGATTACAGATATGGCATTGATTTTAGGAACCCGGAGATAATTTTTAGGAACCGGGAGATGGAAAAAGATGCTTGGACAACCAGTACACTTCGTTCTCCTTCAGCCTTTTTATAAGAGGGTCCCGGACCCTCAACAGAAACAACAGCAGGAAACACCACATATGCCATCCTTTTGAACAATCCAGTACAGGTATGGCATCGATTTTAGGAACCCGGAAATAATTTTTAGGAACCGGGAGATGGAAAAACATGCTTGGACACCCAGTACAGCTCGTTCACCTTCAGCCTTTTTAGACGAGGGTCCAGGACCCTCAACAGAAACAACAGCATGAAACACCACATATGCCATCCTTTTTAACAATAGAGTACAGGTATGGCATCCATTTTAGGAACCCGGAGATAATTTTTAGGAACCGGGAGAAGGAAAAAGATGCTTGGACACTCAGTACAGGTCGTTCTCCTTCAGCATTTTTAGACGAGGGTCCAGTACCCTCAACAGAAACAACAGCATGAAACACCACATATGCCATCCTTTTGAACAACAGAGTAAAGGTATGGCATCGATTTTAGGAACCCGGAGATTATTTTTAGGAACCGGGAGATGGAAAAAGATGCTTGGACACCCAGTACAGGTCGTTCTCCTTCAGCCTTTTTATACGATGGTCCACGACCCCCAACAGGCACAACAGCATGAAACACCACATATGCCATCCTTTTGCACAATAGATTACAGATATGGCATCGATTTTAGGAACCCGGAGATAATTTTTAGGAACAGGGAAATTGAACAAAAAACGTGCTTGGACACCCAGTACAGGTCGTTCTCCTTCAGCCTTTTTATATGATGGCCCACGACCCTCAACAGGCACAACAGCATGAAACACCACATATGCCATCCTTTTGCACAATAGATTACAGATATGGCATTGATTTTAGGAACCCGGAGATAATTTTTAGGAACCGGGAAATTGAACAAAAAACGTGCTTGGACACCCAGTACAGGTCGTTCTCCTTCAGCCTTTATATATGATGGCCCACGACCCTCAACAGGCACAACAGCATGAAACACCACATATGCCATCCTTTTGCACAATAGATTACAGATATGGCATTGATTTTAGGAACCCGGAGATAATTTTTAGGAACCAGGAAATTGAACAAAAAATATGCTTGGACACCCAGTACAGGTCGTTCTCCTTCAGCCTTTTTATACGATGGCCCACGACCCTCAACAGGCACAACAGCATGAAACACCACATATGCCATCCTTTTGCACAATAGATTACAGATATGGCATTGATTTTAGGAACCCAGAGATAATTTTTAGGAACCAGGAAATTGAACAAAAAATATGCTTGGACACCCAGTACAGGTCGTTCTCCTTCAGCCTTTTTATACGATGGCTCACGACCCTCAACAGGCACAACAGCATGAAACACCACATATGCCATCCTTTTGCACAATAGATTACAGATATGGCATTGATTTTAGGAACCCGGAGATAATTTTTAGGAACCGGGAAATTGAACAAAAAACATGCTTGGACACCCAGTACAGGTCGTTCTCCTTCAGCCTTTTTAGACGAGGGTCCAGGACCCTCAACAGAAACAACAGCATGAAACACCACATATGCCATCCTTTTTAACAATAGAGTACAGGTATGGCATCCATTTTAGGAACCCAGAGATAATTTTTAGGAACCGGGAAATTGAACAAAAAACATGCTTGGACATCCAGTACAGGTCGTTCTCCTTCAGCCTTTTTAGACGAGGGTCCAGGACCCTCAACAGAAACAACAGCATGAAACACCACATATGCCATCCTTTTGCACAATAGATTACAGATATGGCATTGATTTTAGGAACCCGGAGATAATTTTTAGGAACCGGGAAATTGAACAAAAAACCATGCTTGGACACCCAGTACAGGTCGTTCTCCTTCAGCCTTTTTATACGATGGTCCACGACCCCCAACAGGCACAACAGCATGAAACACCACATATGCCATCCTTTTGCACAATAGATTACATATATGGCATTTATTTTAGGAACCCGGAGATAATTTTTAGGAACCGGGAAATTGAACAAAAAAACATGCTTGGACACCCAGTACAGGTCGTTCTCCTTCAGCCTTTTTATACGATGGTCCACGATCCTCAACAGGCACAACAGCATGAAACACGACATATGACATCCTTTTGCACAATCGAGTACAGGTATGGCATTGTTTTTAAAAACCCATAGATAATTTTTCGGAACCGTGAGATGGAAAAAGATGCTTGGTCGGTCCTCCTACTTCAAATTTGGGGCACTGCACGTGCAATCTACTGTGCCACCAGATATGAGTGGTGTGTTAATGACTGAGTACTATTCTTAACAGTTTCATCACTGTTATGTGCCGTTTTTTGGTTTGGGTTTTGTAGCCACAGTGCAGCACAAGAGGCCAGAAAAATTAGGCATGTCCAAATGCCTGAAAAATTCAGTATTGTTGCAGCCGCACTGCCAGGTTGTTTCAACGCTGGATATCAGACAAGTGCGCCATGGCCGTGTAGGAATGCCTGAAATGGCCACACACCTTCCTGGCCTGCTTCAGGACGTCCTGTAAGCCTGGGTACTTATGCACAAAGCATTGTACAATCAGATTACACACATGTGCCATGCACGGCACATGTGTCAACTTGCCCAATTTCAATGCCGCCACCAAATTACTTCCATTGTCAGAAACAACCTTGCCAATCTCCAGTTGGTGCAGAGTCAGCCACTGATCCACCTGTGCGTTCAGGGCGGACAGGAGTGCTGGTGCGGTGTGACTCTCGGCTTTCAGGCAAGTCAACCCCAAGACGGTGTGACACTGCCGTATCCGGGATGTTGAATAGTACCTGGGGAGCTGGCGGGGTGCCGTTGATGTGGAGCAAGACGCAGCAGCAGAAGAGGACTCAGCCGAGGAAGAGGTTATGAAAGAGGATGGAGTAGGAGGAGTAGAGGAGGTAGCAGCAGGCCTGCCTGCAAGTCGTGGCGGTGTCACCAACTCCTCTGCAGAGCCACGCATTCCATGCTTGGCAGCCGTCAGCAGGTTTACCCAATGTGCAGTGTAGGTGATATACCTGCCCTGACCATGCTTTGCAGACCATCTATCAGTGGTCATATGGACCCTTGCCCCAACGCTGTGTGCCAGACATGCCATTACTTCCTTTCGCACAATCGAGTACAGGTTTGGGATTGCCTTTTGTGAAAAGAAATTTCGGCCAGGTACTTTCCACTGCGGTGTCCCAATAGATACAAATTTTTTGAAAGCCTCAGACTCCACCAGCTTGTATGGTAATAGCTGGCGGGCTAAGCGTTCAGACAAGCCAGCTGTCAGACGCCGGGCAAGGGGGTGACTTTGGGAAATTGGTTTCTTACGCTCAAACATGTCCTTGACAGACACCTGACTGTGGGCAGATGACCAGGAACTGCTACGTAAGAGAGACTGAGTGGAGGATGGTTGAGAGGGGGCAAGGAGGACAGCAGTGGTTGACGTGGCTGAAGATGCTGGACCAGGAGGAGGAGGGCGGCTTTGAGTTTGTGTTCTGCTTCTACTCATGTGTTCTTCCCATCGGCGTTTGTGATGTGAGACCATGTGCCTTCGCAAAGCAGTTGTACCTAGGTGGGTGTTGGACTTCCCACGACTCAGTTTCTTTTGGCACAGGTTGCAAATGGCATCGCTATTGTCAGAGGCAGACACACAAAAAAATGCCACACTGCTGAGCTCTGCGATGACGGCATTCTGGTGGTGTCAACAGCATGCGTTGATTGGCGTTGGCGTGCTGTCTGGCTGACCCCGGGTGCCGATGCATGCTGTCTGACTGTGCCGCTAGCTCCTTGCGACGACCTCCCCCTGCTTCCAACTTGTCTCCTCCTCCTCCTCTCTGTCTCCCCATCTGAACTTTCCCCCTCTTCTTCTTCTCTTCTAGCGGGCACCCACGTGACATCCACGGACACATCATCATCAACCGCTTCACTTGTATCTGACACATCAACAAAGGAAGCATCAGCGGGTACATCATCATCATCATCACACCGTACGTCCTTGTCTGTAATGCTGCCTGACTGAGACATATCACTGTTATCTACATCCTCTGTCAATGATGGTTGCGCATCACTCATTTCATCCAACTGATGTGTCAATAACTCCTCTGACAGATCAAGTGAAGCGGCTGTGGTGCTAGTGTTGGTGGTGGTGACAGGCGGGCGAGTGGCACTGGTCACTTGAGAGGTGCCTAAAGCACAGCTGGAGGTGGATGGTGCATCAAGGTTAGGACTAGGAGCGGAAGCTGTAGAAGATTGGGTGTCCTGTGTTAGCCATTCAACTAGGTCCTCCTCAGAACTTTTCGCGTCCCTGGCACCTGGCCTCTGAACAATGTGCATAGTTGTAGGGTCTAAAGGAATCACAGCACCACGACCACGACGGCACCTGCGGGGTGGCCTGCCTCTGCCTGTCATTTGTTTTAAAATGTACACTTACAATACTATAAAACAAATTATGAGTGGTGGCACTGGGCAAGTGGGCACAGTATACGCTGTGAGCCTGACACAAAAAAGCAGACTGATGTTTCAAAGTCAAAAATGTTTATTTTTTAAATATTAAAAGTACTGTGACAACAAATATGATTGGTGGCACTAGTTGGCTAGTGGGCCTGGCACACACGCTGGCAGGCAGGAAACTGCAATTCAATTGCACTAGCAGACTGATGATTCAGTCAAAAAAGTTTTAATTTTAAATATTAACACTACTGTAATAACAAATATGATTGGTGGCACTAGTTGGCAAGTGGGCCTGGCACACACGTTGGCAGGCAGGCAACTGCAATTCAATTGCACTAGCAGACTGATGATTCACAGTCAAAAAAGTTTTTATTTTAAATATTTACACTACTGTTATAACAAATATGATTGGTGGCACTAGTTGGCTAGTGCGCCTGGCACACACGCTGGGAGGAAGGCAACTGCAATTAGATTACACTAGATGACTGATGTTTCACAGTCAAAAAAGTTTTTATTTTAAATATTTACAATACTGTTATAACAAATATGATTGGTGGCACTAGTTGGCAAGTGGGCCTGGCACACACGCTGGCAGGCAGGCAACTGCAATTCAATGGCACTAGCAGACTGATGATTCACAGTCAAAAAAGTTTTTATTTAAAATATTTACAATACTGTTATAACAAATATGATTGGTGGCACTAGTTGGCTAGTGGGCCTGGCACACAAGCTGGCAGGCAGGAAACTGCAATTCAATTGCACTAGCAGACTGATGATTCACAGTCAAAAAAGTTTTAATTTTAAATATTAACACTACTGTAATAACAAATATGATTGGTGGCACTAGTTGGCAAGTGGGCCTGGCACAAACGCTGGCAGGCAGGCAACTGCAATTCAATTGCACTATCAGACTGATGATTCACAGTAAAAAAAGTTTTTATTTTAAATATTTACAATACTGTTATAACAAATATGATTGGTGGCACTAGTTGGCAAGTGGGCCTGGCACCCACGCTGGCAGACAGGCAACTGCAATTCAATTGCACTAGCAGACTGATGATTCACAGTCAAAAAAGTTTTTATTTTAAATATTTACAATACTGTTATAACAAATATGATTGGTGGCACTAGTTGGCAAGTGGGCCTGGCACCCACGCTGGCAGACAGGCAACTGCAATTCAATTGCACTAGCAGACTGATGATTCACAGTCAAAAAAGTTTTGATTTTAAATATTTTCAAAACTGTTATAACAAATATAATTGGTGGCAATAGTTGGCAGCAAGTGGGCCTGGCACACACGCTGGCAGGCAGGCAACTTCAATTAGATTACACTAGCAGACTGATCTTTCACAGTCAAAAAATATTTTTTTAAAATATTTACACTACTGTTATAACAAATATGATTGGTGGCACTAGTTGGCAAGTGGGCCTGGCACACACGCTGGGAGGAAGGCAACTGCAATTAGATTACACTAGATGACTGATGTTTCTCATTCAAAAAAGTTTTTATTTTAAATATTTACAATACTGTTATAACAAATATGATTGGTGGCACTAGTTGGCAAGTGGGCCTGGCACACACACTGGCAGGCAGGCAACTGCAATTCAATTGCACTAGCAGACTGATGATTCACAGTCAAAAAAGTTTTTATTTTAAATATTTACACTACTGTTATAACAAATATGATTCGTGGCACTAGTTGGAAAGTGGGCCTGGCACACACGCTGGCAGACAGGCAACTGCAATTAAATAACAATAGCAGACTGATGTAAAAGTTTTTTTTTTAAAAAGTTACACTAATGTTACAACAGATAGGAGTGATGGCACTCAGGATAGAAGTAGGCACAGTATGTGCTGGCAGCCTGATACACAGGCTGGCACTAGTGGCAGGCTGGCCTGGCAACTAAAATTAAATAACACTAGAAGACTGATGTAAAAGTTTTTTTTTACAAAATTTAAACTAATGTTACACCAGATAGGAGTGGTGGACTGGCACTGAGGATGGAAGTAGGCACAGTATATGCTGGCAGCCTGACACACAGGCTGGCACTAATGGCAGCCAGGCTGGCCTGGCAACTAAAATTAAATAACACTAGAAGAGGACTGATGTAAAAAAAAATTTTTTTTTTAAATTTACACTAATGTTACACCAGATATAAGTGGTGGAAAAAAAGAGCTATTAATCACACTATATGATGTGGGCCTGACACACAGGCCTGATGGAAAATGAAATTAGATTACACTAGCAAAATGATGTAAATGTTTTTTTTTTTTTAATTTAAAATAATGTTAACCAGATATCAGTGGTGGCACTGAAGAATTAATCACAGTATATGATGTGAGCCTGACACACAGGCCTGATACAAAATGAAATTAGATTACACTAGCAAAATGATGTAAAAGTTTTTTTTATTTTTTACAATAATGTTAAGCAGATATCAGTGGTGGCAGAGAGCAATTAACCATAGTATATGCTTTGTGTGCCTGACACACAGGCCTGATAGAAAATGAAATTAGATTACACTAGCAAAATGATTTAAAAGTTTTTTTGTTTAAATTTACAATAATGATTGTTAAGCAGATATCAGTGGTGGCACAGAAAAATTAACCACAGTATATGCTATGTGAGCATGACACACAGACCTGATAGAAAATGACATTAGATTACACTAGCAAAATGATTTAAAAGTTTTTTTTTTAATTTACAATAATGTTAAGCAGATATGAGTGGTGGCTGGCACAGCAATTAACCACAGTATATGCTGTGTGAGCCTGACACACAGGCCTGATAGAAAATTAAATTAGATTACACTAGCAAAATGATTTAAAAGTTTTTTTGTTTAAATTTACAATAATGATTGTTAAGCAGATATCAGTGGTGGCACAGAGCAATTAACCACAGTCTATGCTGTGTGAGCCTGACACACAGGCCTGATAGAAAATGAAATTAGATTACACTAGCAAAATGATTTAAAAGTTTTTTTGTTTAAATTTACACTAATGTTAAGCAGATATGAGTGGTGGCTGTCACAGAGCAATTAACCACAGTATGTGCTGTGTGAGCCTGAGACACAGACCTGATAGAAAATGAAATTAGATTACACTAGCAAAATGATTTAAAAGTTTTTTTAAAAAATTTACAATAATGTGAAGCAGATATGAGTGGTGGCTGGCACAGCAATTAACCACAGTATATGCTGTGTAAGCCTGACACACAGGCCTGATAGAAAATGAAATTAGATTACACTAGCAAAATGATTTAAAAGTTTTTTTGTTTAAATTTACACTAATGTTAAGCAGATATGAGTGGTGGCACAGAGCAATTAACCACAGTCTATGCTGTGTGAGCCTGACACACAGGCCTGATAGAAAATGAAATTAGATTACACTAGCAAAATGATTTAAAAGTTTTTTTAAAAAATTTACAATAATGTGAAGCAGATATGAGTGGTGGCTGGCACAGCAATTAACCACAGTATATGCTGTGTAAGCCTGACACACAGGCCTGATAGAAAATGAAATTAGATTACACTAGCAAAATGATTTAAAAGTTTTTTTGTTTAAATTTACACTAATGTTAAGCAGATATGAGTGGTGGCACAGAGCAATTAACCACAGTCTATGCTGTGTGAGCCTGACACACAGGCCTGATAGAAAATGAAATTAGATTACACTAGCAAAATGATTTAAAAGTTTTTTTAAAAAATTTACAATAATGTGAAGCAGATATGAGTGGTGGCTGGCACAGCAATTAACCACAGTATATGCTGTGTAAGCCTGACACACAGGCCTGATAGAAAATGAAATTAGATTACACTAGCAAAATGATTTAAAAGTTTTTTTGTTTAAATTTACACTAATGTTAAGCAGATATGAGTGGTGGCACAGAGCAATTAACCACAGTCTATGCTGTGTGAGCCTGACACACAGGCCTGATAGAAAATGAAATTAGATTACACTAGCAAAATGATTTAAAAGTTTTTTTGTTTAAATTTACACTAATGTTAAGCAGATATGAGTGGTGGCTGTCACAGAGCAATTAACCAAAGTATATGCGGTGTGAGCCTGAGACACAGGCCTGATAGAAAATGAAATTAGATTACACTAGCAAAATGATTTAAACATTTTTTTTTTAAATTTACAATAATGTGAAGCAGATATGAGTGGTGGCTGGCACAGCAATTAACCACAGTATATGCTGTGTAAGCCTGACACACAGGCCTGATAGAAAATGAAATTTGATTACACTAGCAAAATGATTTAAAGTTTTTTTGTTTAAATTTACACTAATGTTAAGCAGATATCAGTGGTGGCACTAATCACAGTATATGATGTGAGCCTCACACACAGGCTGACAGCCAGGCAAATGCAAATACAAAAAAAAAAAAAAAAGACTGAAGTTCTAGCCCTAAAAAAGGCTTTTTGGGCTGAAGTTCTAGCCCTAAAAAGGGCTTTTTGGGGTGCTGTCCTTACAGCAGAGATTAGATGAGTCCTTCAGGACTGTAGTGGAAACTAAATACACTAGCCTAGCTATCTATTTCCCTATAATGTCAGCAGCAGCAGCACTAAACCTCCTCTCACTAAGAAAGCAGGATCGTAATGAATCTAAAATGGCTGCTGCCCAGGAGCTGGGAGGGTCTGTGAGGGAGTGTCTGCTGCTGATTGGCTCAAATGTGTCTGAAGGCTGTGAGATACAGGGTCAAAGTTTCCTCAATGATGACGAATAGGGGGCGGATCGAACATCGCATATGTTCGCCGGGAACTGTTCTCCGGCGAACTGTTCACGACATCACTACTCCCTACACTTATGAACTAACACACTCCTTGTTATAACTCCCTACACTTATGAACTAACACACTCCTTGTTATAACTCCCTACACTTATGAACTAACTCCTTGTTATAACTCCCTACACTTATGAACTAACACACTCCTTGTTATAACTCCCTACACTTATGAACTAACAACTCCTTGTTATAACTCCCTACACTTATGAACTAACAACTCCTTGTTATAACTCCCTACACTTATGAACTAACAACTCTGTGTTATAACTCCCTACACTTATGAACTAACAACTCCTTGTTATAATCCCCTACACTTATGGACTAACACACTCCTTGTTATAACTCCCTACACTTATGAACTAACACACTCCTTGTTATAACTCCCTACACTTATGAACTAACACACTCCTTGTTATAACTCCCTACACTTATGGACTAACACACTCATTGTTATAACTCCCTACACTTATAAACTAACACACTCCTTGTTAAAACTCCCTACACTTATGGACTAACACACTTCTTGTTATAACTCCCTACACTTATGAACTAACACACTCCTTGTTATAACTCCCTACACTTATGAACTAACACACTCCTTGTTATAACTCCCTACACTTATGAACTAACACACTCCTTGTTATAACTCCCTACACTTATGAACTAACACACTCCTTGTTATAACTCTCTACACTTATGAACTAACACACTCCTTGTTATAACTCCCTACACTTATGAACTAACACACTCCTTGTTATAACTCCCTACACTTATGGACTAACACACTCCTTGTTATAACTCCCTACACTTATGAACTAGCACACAGGCACCTAAATTACGAGTCTTGCGTTAACCTTTTTGACGCCCGCTGGTATTAGGAGTCTTGCAGGTACAGGTGTACCGCTCACTTTTTTTTCGTGACTCGAAAATACTGCAAATCCACTTACGCCAATTGCGTATCCTACTTTTTCAATGGGATTTTCCTAACGCCGGTATTACGAGTCTTCCTCAAAGTGAGCGGTACACCCTCTACCTCCAAGATCCCTACAGCATTTAAAAGTCAGTAGTTAAGAGTTTTATGGGCTAACGCCGTAGCATAAAACTCTTAACTAAAGTGCTAAAAAGTACACTAACACCCATAAACTACCTATTAACCACTAAACCGAGGCCCCCCCACATCGCAAACACTATAATATAAATTTTAACCCCTAATCTGCCAAACCGGACATCGCCGAGACTTCAATAAATGTATTAACTCCTAAACCGCCGCACTCCCACCTCGCAAACACTAGTTAAATATTATTAACCCCTAATATGCCATCCCTAACATCGCAGACACCTACCTACATTTATTAACCCCTAATCTGCCGCCCCCAACGTCGCCGCCACTATATTAAATGTATTAACCCCTAAATCTAAAGTCTAACCCTAACCCTAACACCCCCTAACTTAAATATTATTTAAATAAATCTAAATAAAATAACTACAATTAAATAAATTATTCCTATTTAAAAATAAATACTTACCTATAAAATAAACTATAAGATAGCTACAATATAACTAATAATTACATTGTAGCCATCTTAGGGTTTATTTTTATTTTACAGGCAACTTTGTATTTATTTTAACTAGGTAGAATAGTTATTAAATAGTTATTAACTATTTAATAACTACCTAGTTAAAATAAATACACATTTACCTGTGAAATAAACCCTAACATAAGTTACAATTACACCTAACACTACTCTATAATTAAATTAATTACCTAAACTAACTACAATTAATTACAATTAAATTAAATAAACTAAAGTTCGGAAAAACCCCCCCACTAAATTACAGAAATAAAAATAAATTACAAATTTTTAAACTAATTACACCTAATCTAATCCCCCTAATAAAATAAAAAAGCCTCCCAAAATAAAAAAAATTCCCTACCCTATACTAAATTACAAATAGCCCTTAAAAGGGCCTTTTGCGGGGCAATGCCCCAAAGTAATGAGCTCTTTTACCTGTAAAAAAAATACAATACCCCCCCAACATTACAACCCACCACCCACACACCCAACCCTACTCTAAAACCCACCCAATCCCCCCTTAAAAAAACCTAACATTAACCTCCTTGAAGATCACCCTACCTTGAGCCGTCTTCACCCAGCCGGGCACAAGTGGTCCTCCAGAGGGGCAGAAGTCTTTATCCTATCCGGCCAGAAGAGGACATCCAGACGGGCAGAAGTCTTCATCCAGACGGCATCTTCTATCTTCTTCCATCCGGAGTGGAGTGGGTCCATCTTGATGACATCCGACACGGAACATCCTCATCCATCCAATGGCGACTGAAGAATGAAGGTTCCTTTAAGTGACGTCACCCAAGATGGCGTCCCTTGAATTCCGATTGGCTGATAGAATCCTATCAGCCAATCGGAATTAAGGTAGGAAAATTCCTATTGGCTGATACAATCAGCCAATCGGATGACGTCACTTAAAGGAACCTTCATTCTTCAGTCGCCGTCGGATGGAAGAGGATGCTCCGCGTCGGATGTCTTCAAGATAGACCCGCTCCGCTCCGAATGGAAGAAGATAGAAGATGCCACCTAGATGAAGACTTCTGTCCATCTGGATGTCCTCTTCTGGCCGGATAGGATGAAGAATTCTGCCCCTCTGGACGACCACTTGTGCCTGGCTGGGTGAAGACGGCTCAAGGTAGGGTGATCTTCAGGGGGTTAGTGTTAGGTTTTTTTAAGGGGGGATTGGGTGGGTTTTAGAGTAGGGTTGGGTGTGTGGGTGGTGGGTTGTAATGTCGGGGGGTATTGTATTTATTTTTACAGGTAAAAGAGCTGATTACTTTGGGGCAATGCCCCGCAAAAGGCCCTTTTAAGGGCTATTTGTAATTTAGTATAGGGTAGGGAATTTTATTATTTTGGGGGGATTTTTTATTTTATTAGGGGGATTAGATTAGGTATAATTAGTTTCAAAAAATTGTAATTATTTTTTTATTTTCTGTAATTTGGTGTTTGTTGTTTTTCGTACTTTAGTTTATTTAATGTAATTATATTTAAGTGTAGTTAGTTTAGGTAATTAATTTAATTATAGTGTAGTGTTAGGTGTAATTGTAACTTAGGTTAGGATTTATTTTACAGGTAAACTTGTATTTATTTTAGCTAGGTAGCTACTAAATAGTTAATAACTATTTAATAACTATTGTACCTAGTTAAAATAAATACAAAGTTGCCTGTAAAATAAAAATAAATCCTAAAATAGCTACAATGTAATTATTAGTTAATATTGTAGCTATATTAGGGTTTATTTTATAGGTAAGTAGTAAGTAGTGAGCGGTGAAAAAAAAGGCTCATTAGCACCACAAGTCTTACCGACAAAAACTCGTAATCTAGCTGTAAGAGTATACAATTTAAAGGTAATGACAGTCAGATAATCCTAATTAGCAAAGGTCATAAATTAAAGCAGGATCAAACAAGGCCTGGTCAAACAATGCAGATGACACCTTTCTTATCAAAATGGAAGACAGAGAAAAGAACGTTTTTAAGGTAATAAACACATACCAAAGATTTAAGCAGGGTCGGCTCCAAGGGGGGGCATTGGGGGGCAATGCCCACCCAAATGAAATGCTGTGTCCCCTCAAAAAATATGACCACAAGGACCGCACTGCATTATTTTATTTATTATGTACATACTATGTTATGTTTAGCTGCAACATATAACGAAGGCCGGCGGCCACACACTGTGTGGTGAGGTGAATCCTGAATCACTGAGCTGAGTGGCACTAACACATGGCCCGTGGCCCGGCCACACTAGTGTAGTGGGCGTGGCTCTTTTTTCCCCTCACACTGGCGTCGCAGTCAATTCTGCATTAATGGGGCAGCCGCGAGCGGGGCATTATTCCCGCACTTTGGGGGGCCTTTGGAGAATCTGAGATGCTGTGAGCTGGAGGCAGCGACCTAACCCAGCCAATCACAGTCAGAGCCTGCAGGTAAGTGACCTGAGTCGACCAGCATTATGGTCCTATGCACCACTCACGGTAACTATACTCTCTCACAGCACAGTCAGAATAAATTTTTATCTCCAGGCTAGTTGGGTGTTTACTAAATTGTGAGACCTTGGCTTTAAATTCTAAGTCTTACGTGCTCTTTGCTATATATAGAAAACAAAAGCAGTTGAAACTCTAATTCATGGGGTTTCCCAATAGGCAACTCTGAGTAACATTCATTTATCCCACTCTGTGTCTGTTTCTTGGCGTATGTGTGGTCATATAGAAATGCTATACTTTATATGTTTTGTGGGCCCTAATCTGCATGCTGAGCTTCATGTGGAACCTAAAGAGGCACTTTAGCCAATGCTATTTCAAATTCCATGGAAATTAGATTTACTATATTGTATTCTGTGTGCTTATTGCTATTCCCACACAAGAGTTTTATAAGCTCACATGCTTGGTCAACATCCTAAGAAATAAAAATCTGTGCTAGTATTTTCTTTTCAATTCTTAACCTACTGAGTGTTCATTTATTTCATATTCTTTTATGAATGCTAGTAATTTACTTAATGGCTATTAAAAGGCTGATATTTAGCCCAGCCAAGGCTTGAATTTATAATGGAGGCACCCTATGCATAAACTCATTGTCTACATGAAGGAATTCCTTAATGCTGCAACACACCTCTCAGAAGCACATGGCATTTGTAAGCATATCATTTGACAACATATACAGGACATCTCTATTTTTAAACCTGAAAATGTTTTAGATGTTTGACATAAAAATAGTCCAAAACCAAACAATTAAAGAATTACAATATGTACATATAAAGAAAGAAAACATTTTCTATTTGTAGTGTGATTTACTTGTAATGTGGCAAAACCTGAAAATCATTACATAGCACATTTCTAATGTTAGATGTAAATTTGGAGTTTCACTTATTTAAAGGGACATAATTGCAAAAATAAATAAATGAACAAACTACTCAAGCTCATTACACAAGTTTATTTTTTATTATCTTTTGTCATTACATGTCTAACAAGGGGTTAAACACATAATCAAATTTCTACATCCAGCGAACTCCAATATAACTACAAGCAAAGATACAGATGATGATTGGAGTATACATACATACATATACTGCTATTCATAGGATTGCAGTTTATTTCCTTATCTGAAGTGACACAGAAACAATTGACTTTGACTATGAGGCCTACTTATCAAGCCATCAACCACAAATATGCTGGAATTCCGCAGCGTAATTGTGACGAGCCTGATTCGCCATATTTATCAAACCCTACAGACCGGCAAATGTTCAAATTTGTGACGTAACATACAATCTGCCGGTCTCAGTCTGACACAGAATGCTTACACCATTACAGATGTTCCGAATACAAATTCGGCACTATCTGACAACTTTTGCTAGTTATCAAACTCCTAACAGGTACGCTCACCACTATTCTGGCCCAGCGTACCTGCTTTTTAATCCGCCATCCTGAAGGCTGCGGATGCCATAGTAATCAATGGGAGTCTGAAAGCAGTGAAAGCTTATGTTCGCTGCTGCCCAATATCCCATTGATTTCTATGGGGAAATAAAAGTTATGTTTACATCTAACACCCTAACATAAGCCCCGAGTCTAAACACCCCTAATCTGCCGCCCTGACATCGCCGCCACCTAAATAATGTATTAACTCCTATCCCCCCGCTCACGAACACCGCCGTAAATAAATAAAGTTATTAACCCCTATCCCACCGCTCCCCTAGCCCACCGCAACTAAATAAATGTATTAACCCCTAAACCCCTGGCCTTCCACATCACTACCACTAACTAAACCTATTAACCCCTAAACCGCCAGCCCCCACATGGCCATAAACTAAATTAACCTATTAACCCCTAAACCTAACAACCCGCTAACTGTACATTAAAATTACATCATCCCTATCTTATAATAAATTTAAACTTACCTTTAGAATTAAATTAAACTATATTAAACTATTAATTAACCTACCCTAACTTAACATTAAACTATATTAAACTATTAATTAACCTACCCTACCTATTATACTAAAATTACATTAAATTACACTAAACTATATCAAACTATTCATTAACCTACCCTAACTATTATACTAAAATTACATTAAACTATATTAAACTATTAATTAACCTACCCTAACTATTATACTAAAATTACATTAAACTAAAAATTAAATTAACTATATTATATATTTAAAACCCTAACCCTACTCAAATTATTTAAATCTACTATTAAAAATTACTAAGTTACAAAAAACTAATAACTAAGTTACAAAAAAAATAAACACTAAGTTACACAAAATAAAAAATAAATTATCAAATATTTCAACTTTAGCTCTTTTTCCGCCCAAAGTCTCTAATCTAAAATTAAAAGCCACCCAATAAACCCTTTAAAAAAAACTAACACTAACCCCCGAAGATCCACTTACAGTTTTTGAAGACCCGACATCCATCCTCAACGAAGCGACAGAAGTCCTCAGCAAAGCCGGCAGAAGTCTTCATCCAAGCGTGCCGAAGTCTTCATCCAAGACGGCAGAAGTCTTCATCCAGACGGCATCTTCTATCTTCATCCATCTGTTGCGGAGCGGCTCCATCTTCAAGACATCCGGCGCGGAGCATCCTCTTCTTCCGACGTCTTCTGGAACAATGAAGTTTCCCTTTAAATGACGTCATCCAAGATGGCATCCCTTACATTATGATTGGCTGATAGAATTCTATCAGCCAATAGGAATTAAGGTGGAAAAAATCCTATTGGCTGTTGCAATCAGCCAAAAGGATTGAGCTTTCATTCTATTGACTGATCCAATCAGCCAATAGGATTGAGCTTGCATTCTATTGGCTGATTGGAATAGCCAATAGGATTTTTTCCACCTTAATTCCTATTGGCTGATAGAATTCTATCAGTCAATCAGAATGTAAGGGACGCCATCTTCGATGCCGTCATTTAAAAGGAAACTTCATTGTTCCAGAAGACGTCGGAAGAAGAGGATGCACCGCGCCGGATGTCTTGAAGATGGAGCCGCTCCGCACCGGATGGATGAAGATAGAAGATGCCGTCTGGATGAAGACTTCTGCTGGCTTGGATGAAGACTTTGGCCCGCTTGTATGAAGACTTCTGCCAGCTTCGCTGAGGACTTTTGCCGCTTCGTTGAGGATGGATGTCGGGTCCTCAAAAACTGTAAGTGGATCTTCGGGGGTTAGTCTTAGGTTTTTTTAAGAGTTTATTGGGTGGGTTTTAATTTTAGATTAGGGACTTTTGGCGGAAAAAAAGCTAAATGCCCTTTTAAGGGCAATGCCCATCCAAATGCCCCTTTCAGGGCAATGTGGAGCTTAGGTTTTTTTAGATAGGTTTTTATTTGGGGGGTTTGGTTGTGTGGGTGGTGGGTTTTACTGTTGGGGGGTTGTTTGTATTTTTTTTTACAGGTAAAAGAGCTGATTTCTTTGGGGCAATGCCCCACAAAAGGCCCTTCTAAGAGCCATTGGTAGTTTATTGTAGGCTAGCGTTTTTTTTTTATTTTGGGGGGCTTTTTATTTTCATAGGGCTCTTAGATTAGGTGTAATTAGTTTAAATATTTGATAATTTATTTTTTATTTTGTGTAACTTAGTGTTTTTTTATTTTGTGTAACTTAGTTGTTAGTTTTTTGTAACTTAGTAATTTTTAATAGTAGATTTAAATAATTTGAGTAGGGTTAGGTTTTTAAATATATAATATAGTTAATTTCATTTTTATTTTAATGTAATTTTAGTATAATAGTAAGGGTAGGTTAATTAATAGTTTAATATATTTTAATTTAATTTTAGTATAATAGTAAGGGTAGGTTAATTATTAGTTTAATATAGTTTAATGTAATTTTAGTATAATAGTTAGAGTAGGTTAATTAATAGTTTAATATAGTTTAATTTAATTCTAAAGGTAATTTTACCTTTATTATAAGATAGGGATGATGTAATTTTAATGTACAGTTAGCGGGTTGTTAGGTTTAGGGGTTAATAGGTTAATTTAGTTTATGGCTATGTTGGGGGCTGGCGGTTTAGGGGTTAATAGGTTTAGTAAGTGGTAGTGATGTGGGAGGCCAGGGGTTTAGGGGTTAATACATTTATTTAGTTGCGGTGGGCTCGGGGAGCGATGGGATAGGGGTTAATAACTTTATTTAGTTGCGGTGGGCTCCGGGAGTGGCAGGATAGGGGTTAATAACTTTATTAGAGTTGTCGTGGGCTCTGGGAGCGGAGGGATAGGGGTTAATAACTTTATTAGAGTTGCGGTGGGCTCCGGGAGCAGCGGGATTGGGGATAATAATTTTATTTAGTTGCAGCGGGGCCCGGGAGCGGCGGGATAGGGGTTAAACATTTTAGTATAGTGGCGGTGTGTCAGTATATGGCCGGGTTATAATACAATATATTTAATAATTATCCATTAAAATAAACCCCCAATAAAATGCATATACAAAACAATTAAAATTAATGTAAATTCCTAAATTCTTTATATTAGTTAAAATGTATAGACACATTGAATTATATTTATAGAGAACCAGATATGAATCAAAACTATACAAGTTTAAAATTTTATAATATGCTATGTAAAGATCATAAAATTTAACTTATTTATTAACCTTATTTACAATTGAATTTCATTAAAATGCCACAATGAGATATCAAGATATGAGCCACTAACATTCAGACTGGTACAATTAAGTTATTTAACCCATGAATGATTCTATACAATTCTAATTAGAACATCAGAAGTATATATATTCTTAATGTAAACAGTCAGTTTAAATGCCAATGTATCTAAGCTGATATAAATTCTTAATTACCTACAATTAAGACCAATTCTAAAATATATTTGTATATTTGCAAAGATAAATTACTTAGCATTAATAATTAGTTGTAAAATACAAAGGGCTATAAAACACAAGTTTTAAAATACAAATTGTCCTTTTAAAACTGTTAACTGCAGTTTGAAAGTGGCAATAATGAATGTATTTGCTTTAAAATATCAAATTATAGAGTTCATACATTACCAACATGAGCCAATTTAATATTCCAATATTCCTTGTTTCACCTCTTATAAAAATAGGGTATTTACAATGTGGATAAAAGAAGTAGTTCAATTTTGCTTAAAATGACTGTGTCCCAACGCAGCAGTTATCAGTCCAGAGTTTCAGCAAAAAGTTCAGCCAGGTATTTTTTCCCTCTTGCATTCAGCTTATATATCTTAATCATTGGTGAAACAATGTTGGTTACGCCCCACAGAGCTTGTCCCTCTCATTGGTTATCTGGGAGAGGCCTCCCTGATTGGTTCTGTATGGATTCCAATAGCTAATTTATTCCAATCCCCTAGGGGGCAGCAGACAACCAGCAAATACAGTCTCACCATCAATCACTGCTAATCCAAATATCTCCCTATATAATGATTATTTAACATACTATAACTTATTGCGTTAATCACTTACAAATTCAAATTTTTTTTTTTTTATACAAATTCAATTTTAATTATAGATTGGATAATATAATGTCATTTTTCTGATTACTCCAATACTAAATATAAGCATGTTTCTAGCAATCACACCAATAATACGTACCTTGAGATCAGCAAACATATGCTGTTTTCATATAATTATATCTACATTGGATTACTATCTCATACAGATTATACAGAAATGCGTGCCCCCTCATGGAAAAAAAAATGCCGCCCCATTTCATTCGTTCTGGAGCCGACCCTGGATTTAAGATTTGTAGGGGCAAAAGGCAGCTATATTGTGTTATGCAGGGTTAAAATGGATTCTGTCCTTTCACACATACCTGGGAAAAGAGGACAGAGAGAGCGTTGTGAGCAGGGTTCCAAATAGGTTCCAAATAGGTTCCAATTATATTCCAGTCGCTGTTCTGTATGTTTTGTTATCCATATATAACTACTCCCTTGTTATAACTCCTTACACTTATCAACTAACACACTTACAGCTAGATTACAAGTATTGTGTTGCGGCTTTTAACGCTGAAAATATGGCATTTTCAGAGTTAAAACAGCACCACAGTTATTACAAGTGTTGTCGGTATAGCTGTACTGCACAAAAATCATATAAATTTCGATTATAAACAATGACATTATTGGCATTACAAGAGTTTTTTGTAACAATTTTTCTTTATATGTATAACTTAGCGTCAACCAAATACAAACAAATGTAACACCATGTGAGGTGTGCATGGCTGTGAATGGTGTAGTACCTAACTCCTTTTATTGATTTTCGTGGTCTGGAGAATAATTTAATATGTATGAATCCCATAGGGATTGTATATGTGCTTAAAGGTCTAAATTCTTAATTTTCAGGTAACAGAATTCCTCTAGGGATATTGTGCAGTTACATTCTTGTTGCCATTGTGCTATAGTTAGGATTTTATCAGACTTCCAGTTTCTGACTATTAGTATTTTAAAACAATTAGCTAGGATGTTAAACAGTTTTTCCTGTGGTGTTAAATTTTTTTGGAGGTTTTATTAAAGAGCCAGAGTCAAGGGTCAAGTGGGGTGTTAAATTCTAGGATTTTGCTCGTTTCTCGTGAGACAATGTCCCATGCTGCTTGTATTTTGGGGCAGAGCCACGAAATATGGGCCATGTGTGCATCTGCAACGCCGCATCTCCAACAGGTTGTAGTATTAAGTCTATATATTTTTTGGCACCTTATTGGGGTTAGATACCATCTTTGTAGAATCTTAATATTAAGTTCAACAAATCTACTAGAGATGGAAGATTTTTTGATACATGTGTATATGTGAAGGGAATCTGCATAGGAGATATCTATATTTAGTTCAGTGTTCCATCTATCTATGTAATATGGGGAGTTTCCAGGTGGGGGCTGTTGTAATATGGTATATGTAAGCGAAAGGACGTGTCTTGTGGGAGTACTTTTTGTACAAAGAGATTCAAAAGGTGTCAGAAATCTAAGCATGTTTCTACTTTGTTGGTGGGAAGAAATGTACGAGTGGCATTGTCTGTAGAACAGCCAGTTTCGAAAAATCGTGTATCCCTGCGTAGCAAGTTCATTCAGAGTGGGTGAATGTCGGTCATCCCCCAGGTGGTAAATTTGGAGTGATCTGTTAGTTGGGCCTATGATCGTTTTTTGGTGATAGAGGCCTGGTATGAATTCCAAGTTATGGGTCAAGGGTGTGAGTGGTGAGACTTTGGAAGAAATGTGTGGATATTCCACAAAAATCTTGTCCCAAACAGAGAATGTTTCTGCAATAATTTTAGTAGGGTCTTTTATATGTTTGTCCCTGTCTTTTGGAGTCCAACAAAGTGCGCTTAAGTATGTGAATTCAGTAATATCGTGTTCAAGTTGGACTCATATTTTATTAGATTTGTTGGAGGACCGGTCTATGATGCGTTGGAGGAAAGTCGCTTGTCGGTATTTATGGAAGTCAGGGACACCTAAGCCTCCCATGTCCATAGGAAGGAGCATCATTTTTCTATTGATCCAAGCTTTAGTATTTCTCCAAATTAATTCAAATAATTTGTTCTGTAAGGAGGAAATAAAAGTGTTGGGAAGTGGAATAGGGAGTGTTTGAAATAAGTATAGTATACTAATCTTGGAAGAATGTTCATCTTAATGAGGTTAATTCTGCCTAACCATGAGATATGTTTTCTCATCCAAGAGGAGAGATCAGCAATTATGGATGAAAGAAGCGGTTTAAAGTTAAAGTCACATAAATCTTGTGTGTCGGGGGTCAGGTGGATACCTAAGTATTTAAGTGAAAGCGGTTGCCATTTAAACAAGCTAATATTTCTAACTTTTTATACTTCTGTGGTGGAAAGGTTAATGTTAAGGATTTCAGATTTGTTTTTGTTTATCAAAAAATTTGACATCCGTCCGAAGTCATCAATGCTATGTATTATATGAGGGATTGAGGTTAATGGTCTGGTGATGCAGAACAAAATGTCATCGGCATATAGAATCATTTTATGGTGTGTGTTTGCTATTTGTATACCCTGATATTAGGATAGTTTCGTATTTTAAGGGCAAGAATCTCAATTATGCATGCAAATAGGAGTGGTGAGAGGGGGCAGCCCTGTCTGGTGCCATTTGAGATCTCGAATGGGGCTGATAGAGTTCCATTAACCCGCACCCGAGCCGACGGAGAGGAATACATTGCAAATGTGTTGTCTATAAAACTTTTACCTATTCCCATCTTAACAAGAACGGATCTCAGGAACTGCCAACTGACCCAGTCAAAAGTTTTATCCGCATCAGTCGACAGGACCAGGAGGGAAATCTGCTGGGAGGTGGCGTATTCAATTAGCTGAATGTCTCTGACCGTGTTGTCCTTTGCTTCCCTGGATGGGACAAATCCAACTTGGTCTCCATGGATAAGGCTTGGGAGAACTAAATTTAAACGATTGGCGAGAAGTTTGCAAATATTTTTAAATCTGTATTTAGCAGGAAAATTGGTCTATAATTTTCTATATATGATGGGTCTTTACCAGGTTGGGGAATAATTGAGATTTGGGCTTCTAGCATATGTTTAGGAAAAGGGTTATCATATGAAATTGAATTGAAAAGGGAGAGAATATGAGGGGCAAGAATATATATATAGTGCTTGTAATAAAAGTTAGTGAAGCCATCTGGGCCAGGGGCCTTATCCATAGGTAGGTCTTTTATAACTTAAATACGTGGATTATTAACGAGTAGGAATTGAGAGTAGGAGTGTAATTTGTGTGGAGCCATGCAATTACAACAATAAAGCAAGTTAAAAACAGTTATAACAAAAACAAACAAAGATTGCTTCTTGACTAAAGGCAAGAAGAGAATGTACATAATTAAACATTCAAAGAAGGGGGTCCAACAACATTTACTAGAAGGACATTACTCACCAATGGGTGAGTGTGTCAGAAATGTATGCTTCTATGCACTGATAGTGGAATAATGAATTCAAGAATGTATTTCTGATACAATACTGCTAAAAGATAACTTTTATTTAAAGTAACATTAAAAAACAGCAATGTGGTTTTGCTGCCCACAATTATTAAACACACTTCTCCTTTTTGTTGACTTTATTACTGCATGTATGTGTTTGGGATTTAGGTGTCCTGAAAATCAAATGATAATCCAGTTCAGTTTTATAATTGTGTTGTACTTTGTATGTATTTTTAGCCTAGTTGATTTGCTTGTATTAACAACAAAAAGATTATCTACTAATGTCTTCAGGAGTGATACTCTGCATCTTTAGAGTTTGTACTGGATTTTAAATCATTATATAGCTTAGTTCTAGCATTAGCTTAAAGTATTTGTTCTAAAGATTACTTGGCTGTACGTTGGCGTTTATTTTGTTTCTTTCCCCATGAAAGATAATATTACTTATGTTAGCAGTATATTTACTTTCTGTGGGAAAGGTGGTGATTGCTGATTGGCATTCAGTAGGTTATTCCAAAAGTAAGATACAGCCTCAAGTTGTTTTGAGATTTTATATATCCTTATAATATGTTGTTATTGTATTCATTTTCTCCAGTGATCTATTCACTAAATTACCGGATATATAAAGCTTTGTTTGACTTGTCTGCAGAGGTTGTAATAAATAAACTATATTTTTATTAAAGTGCACCTTAGGTATTAGAGGTTCCCAATTCTTAAGGTAATATACCTTTAAAATTGCTGTGTAAAGATTGACAGCCTTATACTGCCGTCATCATCTTATGTTTATAGAGTATAATGTGATGTTATTATATAAGTCCAATGTTACCACCAAAATTAATGCTCTAGCATTTAGAGATAAAACAAATATAATGTTAAATCATGTAGGCTGATAAATAATTACAGCTTAGAATAAATAGTTAGTTTATTTGTTTATCTTGTATCATAAGTAAGTTGCTTGGCTCTGATATTTTGTATCAGTTTTTGCCCATTGTTGTTAAGGCAATCTGATAATTAATAATGCTTGTTTATATTGCTATAAGCTATTGTTGCTCAGACTGAATATCAATTATACAACAGAGGAAAAAACAACAGAGAGAGCAACTAGCTGTGTCTTACAGTAGCGTAATATGATTGGTAATGCTGCTGCTGAATATCATATTACAGTGTTATTAGTGGTAAAATGATCTTAAAGCGCTTGCGATCCTTATACTCTTAAATATAGCATTCTTTGAAACATATAAGGCTTGTTTATACTAAGTGCACTGATTACTTAGACGAATGTCATATGTATAAGCTAGTGCTCTCGTGTTAGGTTACCTTCCCAATTACTAGGCTATTACTTCTTTGTGGATCGAAAGATTACTGTTAACGTTAGACAACCATAGAAGTTTAGACTATTGACTTTGAGCTATAGTAAGGATTCAGGATACCATTATTTTATAACTACAACGATACATGATTAAATTTTAAACAGGAGAAGCTTGGTTAAAACAAAAAAAACCCTGACGCAGCGTTTCACTAACGCTTCCTCAGAGGATGTGTAGGAATAACCACTGAAGATATTGAAGCAGATCTGTGGTTTCGACAAGTTCTGGGATACCTCTCAGGCGTAAATTGCTTCTTCTGCTCCTGCTCTCCAGATCCTCAATTTTCTCCTGGAGCGAGTTGAGCTTTGTTTCGTGTATACATAAAATAGAAGAAGAAAAAACAGGCGCACAAGGCACGATTCAAGCGGGACTTGTGTTTTTTATTTCTTATTCTTTGTATTGTACTTTTAATTTTCATATTTATTATATGTCCATTTTTTATTTGAATTTTATATATCATACACTGCAATTTTGTTGTACACAGACAACAAACAGTATATTATTGAAATTATTTTTTTCACAAACATATTGAGATATAATTTAATATTTCGGTCAGTACATAAGCGCATAAAATGTTGGCAGCTTTTTGTTTCGTGTATGTTGGTTTGGGTATGACTAGACCCATACTGCGTATATTGCCTCCTGCTCAGTCTGTGCACAGAACAAGACTTCTCGACATCTTCCTGTGGGTCTTCTCCAACCAATTGCTAATGGTGAGCATCCTTGGACACATCTTTCCATAGACTTCATTGTCGAGCTCCCTGTTTCCAATGGCAATACTGTTATCCTAATGGTGGTTGACCGTTTTTCTAAAGTGTCACATTGCATTCCTTTGAAGAAGCTGCCTACCGCTCAGGAGCTTGCTTCAATTTTTGCCCGGGAGTTCTTCCGTTTATATGGGTTACCCAAGGAGGTAGCCAGTAGTCTCGGACCGGGGTAGCCAGTTTGTCTCCAGATTTTGGTGTTCCTTTTGTGCTCAAATGGGGATCCAGCTTTCCTTCTCCTTGGCATATCACCCTCAATCCAATGGGGCTGCGGAACGGTCTAATCAAGCTCTGGAACAGTTCATCCATTGCTATGTCTCAGATCACCACAATAATTGGTCTGAACTGTTACCTTGGGCAGAGTTCGTTTGTAATAGTGCTATTAATGCTTCCTCCCAGTTATCCCCGTTCATGGCGAATTATGGGTTTCAACCATCCTTGTTGCCTGATTCATTCATGTCTCAGGGTATTCCGGCTTTGGAGGAACATCTCTGGCAACTCCTGTTAGAATATATTTAGCTTTACTGACGCCATTTTGTCTTGAGGCATTAATTTTGTCAAGAATGGTTTATTATAGTTTATTATAACAGCTTATTATGGTGTGAGAAATATGCTGATGTTAGTTATACTTGTATAGCTAGAATGGCCTTGTTAATGTTCTTGGCAATGTGCCTGGATGCCCTGTTATCTCTATAAGATGTCCAACGGCCTTGCTTGGTGCCCACATATACCCATATCTAACACTCTATGTTTCTTTAGAATACTCCTTTTCACCCAATTATATTTTAATGAGCTTCTTTTGTTCCTGAGAAATACTGTGTAAGATGATGTAGCTATGAGCACGTCATTGTTTAACCCTATATGCTGTAACCACTGCCTATAAAAGAATTGTGCACCTTATAATAAACAAGAACAGTGATTAGACCTTTCTTGCTGCGTGTCTGATTTCTGTTCCCGAGATATCTCGTCAGGTAACCCATTCAGTGCCAGGTGAAGGTGTAGAATACTGTAAGTGCTAACTCACACTCCCCCCCTAAAAATAACACCTAACAATTCCGTTCCACATGGGTGCAGATTCAGGATTGCCTTCATCGGTCTATGCACCTCCAAAAATGTCAGGCTGATTGTAGGCATCTGCCCGCACCTTCCTACCAGGTTGGTGAGAGGGTTTGGCTGTCCTCCCGCAATTTGAACCTTCGTGTGCCTTCCAATAAACTGGCTCCCCGTTATGTTGGTCTTTTTCGTATACTCTGATGGGTCAATCCTGTTGCCTATGCACTAGACCTTCCTCCTGCAATGCACATCTCCAATGTTTTTCATGTCTCCCTCTTGAAACCATTGATTTGTAATCAGTTTACCACTGTGTTGCCTCGTCCCCATCTTATCTCAGTTGACAACCATAAAGAATATGAGGTAAGCAGGATTATTGACTCTCGTATGTCCAGGGGTCGGGTACAGTATTTGGTTCACTGGAGGGGTTACGGTCTGGAGAAGCGTTCATGGGTTCCCTCCTCTGATGTTCATGCTCCGCCCTCCTCCATGCCTTCCATGCCCGTTTCCCCAATAAGCCTTTTGTCCTCCTGCGGGGGAGGGGTCATTGAGGGGAGGGTACTGTCAGGGCTTCACCCTGCTTTGTTTGTTATTTGCTGCTGGCTGCCATTTCACTTACCTCTCTTACTGAATCTGATGCAGATTGTGTAACGCTGCTCTCTCATCTGGGTGCCCTCTTATGGCCAAACTGGTGAACATCATCAGTGTGAGACAGGTTGCAGTCCCAGGATTATGATGTCACACTTATTATTTATAGGGCCTCTATTCAGTATGCTTTTGCCCTTGCGTTGTCTCAGACTTGTTTGCTAGTTCCTGTGTTTTAGTTCCTGTGTATTACCTGGCTTGTCTGATGTCCCTTCTGGTTCCTGATCCCTGGCTTGTTCCTGACTCTGCTGTCTTCCTGTTCCTGATCCCGATTTGTCTGACTACTCACTTTGGCTCCTGATCCTGGCTCTTCTGACTACTCGCTTTGGCTCCTGACTCGGCTCGTCTGACTAATAACTCCGGCTTTGACTTCTTTTTTTTTTTTTTTTTAACATATAATTTTTATTGAGAATTTTAAAACATACGGTGTACATTAAAAGAATGCAACGTCAATTACAGATATTATCCAGTAGTAGGTGAAAGTTAACGTAATAGTACATCATAAAAGTTGAATTGGCTTATGCGTGTCTTATAACATTACATTTACTATAGCTTCAGCACTTCTGTGAGATTGTTATGCTGATGCATCATCTTTTTTTCCTAATGAAATATTTAAGCTTTTATCCCAAGATCTCTATAGAAGGATCTAAAAAAGAAGTTTAAGGGGGAGAAGACCTAAAGTGGACCCTCCTGAGCCCTGGATATCAGCTATAATTGTGAGATGTGAATCCAACAGATGAAGCAAGCTAAACATGCACAGGGTCAACTGGTACATCCCGTCTATCGTTGAGTAATTAATAGCCATAGTGTATTACAGTGGTGATTATAGAAGGGTAAAAGCTCGGGAATCAGCGGCACACATTGATAGGTTTTAATTGTAGAAACAATCTGGGGTGAGTAGTGGGCCTGATCATGGTGAATCATCACTCGTTTTGCAATTGGATTTGAAAACAATATTTACTATTCTATTACATTTTAGGGAAATAGTTATTCGACGGGAATCTAAGGAGCAGAAATGAAATCTAAACGCGTTGCATAGAGCATTCGTAAGCAGAGAACTGAACATCAGTTATATAGATTGGGAATATTAAGGGAGGACAGAGCAGGAAGGGTGTAGAGAAGCAAGGGAAAAAAAGGAGGGGGAAGGGGGTTTCATCAATTATGATTTCAAAGAGAAGGAGGGGGGAAGTATTACATTTCCCTCCTACAGGTTACATATTGAAGTTGGGATCAGCCATCTTCTCTTAGATGGAAAGAATCTGTCAGGGTTACTGCTTGCTAATGATCTGTCCCTTTAAGAGCCTCCTATATCAAGCACTTCCCCCCAGCACTCATTGCTGGTTAATTGAGAAAGGATTCACAGCACAAGCGTGACACTGAGAGTTTTTCCTCACTCTCCAACAGCCTCGCAATTTCTTATTTGAAGAGTTACTGTTAACATCTCTTATTTTTCATTCCTACATCTAGCAGCTCTACTACTCAATTCAACACTGGAAGATATTAACTACTGCAAGGAAATCAAACTAACTCGACATCAAACCCTGAAGCATTTACAAGGTAACAGGATTCAAGCAGCTTCAGACACAGCACAGCACGTAGCGGTGACGTCATCAGCTGCAGCCACAACCGCTCTCCCTGTGAGTACCACGCTGCTGTTCATAGCAAACGGACAAGTAACAAACTCCTGCGTTCTCAGGTCAGACCTAATTATTTCATTATTAATCGTTATCTTTACTTAATTTGATGAACATTACCTGCCTAATCAAGGAATACTATATTTTACATTACTGCTTAATTTGAACTGTTTGCATTATCAATTGCCCTGAAAGAAATACAGTTTATGAAGTTAATAAACTGTCACTTATTGGGCAAATAGTAATACATTATATGAAGCACTGACAACGAATTCATCAAGCTTCTTTTATGTTACAAATCTACTTTTGAGACAATTGTTGGTTCTTAGTTACAAAACAAAATTAAAGGCTTGTTCAAATTGCTACTATTACATAATTAACCAGCCAGAAGGAAGAAAGGATTTAGTGTTTGTGTACACAGAATTATCCTATACTAAACATATACTCTCAACAGCAATTATGGAACAAGATCTTTTAAGTGATAAAGTTCAAGTCCTGTCAGACAGATTAGAAGCTCTATCAGGTTCTTCCATGAATTACAAGTGGAAAATCAGGCTTTGAAGGCCTGCTTAAGAGAGACTCTGGCACCCAAACCTGCAAGTGCAGATTCTATCCCTGAACCTATGGTCTCCCCCCAGAAAAATTCTCTGGTGACCGTTCAAGATTCAGAGAGTTTAAAAACTCCTGCATGTTGCTTTTTCAATTAAAGCCACGTACTTATCCCACAGAAAGATCAAGAGTGCTCACTGTGATATCATATTTGAGGGGGGAACCTAGGGCTTGGGCTGACTCTTTTTTTGAAAATGATGATGCAATACTGGGATCTCTAGATGAGTTCTTTGATCAAATGTCAGCATTATATGATGACCCTTTCAAACAGGTCACAGCTGAAAACTTACTTAGATCTTTAAAACAAAGGAAGAACCCTGTGGAGTCTTACATCACACAATTTAAAATTTCTGCCGGCGATTCGGGATGGAATGAGGTCTCCCTTAAAACTCAATATCGTTTAGGGTTATCTGAGGATATAAAGGATGAACTCTCACGCACAGGTATTCCAGATTCATTGGAAGATTTCTTTTCTCTCACTATTAACATAGATAGACGGCTTAGGGAACGCCGCTCTGAAAAGGCTAGCGGTACAAAAAGCTTTCTCTCCACTCCTGTTTATCAAACTAAGGAATCACCGCAACCTATGGACATAGGCTTTATGAAGGGTCCCCTTTCCTCTCAGGAAAAGACTAGGAGGAAGTTGCATAGTTTGTGCATGTATTGTGCCTGCCCCACACATGAAGTAAAGGACTGCCCAGTTCTGGCTAAGAATAAGAAGGGTAGGTTGCCTAACATCTCTGAATCCCTGTTGATGAAAACCATTAAACCCTCATATTTAACTATCCCTATTATATTACAGTGGGATCAAATCAGGATAACAACTGAAGCTATCCTGGACACCGGCTCATGTAGAAATTTTGTTGATTTTTCTTTTGTGAAACAGAATAAAATACCTCTGGTCTCTAAGAAAACTCCAGTCTCTGTGAAGGTCATTGATGGCTCTTTTTTAAAATCAGGTCCTGTCACACACCAAACTACACCATTACAGGTAACATCTTGCACATACATCACAGAAACACTCACTTTTGATGTCATATCTTCACCAATGTTTAATGTAATCCTTGGTATAAATTGGTTTTGTAAACACAAACCAACTATAAACTGGAATGACCTCAGTTTATCTTTCCCTCATCTCACTCAAAATAGTGAGACATCATCAGATTTAATTATGCTACAGGTTGAGGATAATATTTTACCCAAACAATATGCAGACTTCTCAGATGTTTTTAATAAAAAAGAAGCTGAATGTTTGCCCCCTCATAGGGATTACGATTGTCCTATTGATTTACTCCCAGGAGCTTCAATTCCCTATGGACATATCTACCCCCTTTCAAAACCAGAACTAGAACACCTTAAAAATTATATCGATGAGAACCTCCGAAAAGTTTTTATAAGACCTAGTACCTCTCCTGCAGGTGCAGGCATATTTTTTGTTACCAATAAAGATGGCACGTTAAGACCAATTATCGATTACAGGGAATTGAACAGGCGTACCAGAAAAAACAGGTACCCCCTACCTTTGATCCCTGAATTAATTGAAAGATTAAGGGGGGCCTCAATTTTCACGAAATTGGATCTTCGAGGTGCCTATAATCTTATACGAATGAGAGCTGGCGACGAATGGCTCACTGCTTTTCGGACTAGATATGGGCTATTCGAATATACAGTGATGCCATTCGGTCTGTGCAATGCCCTAGCAACATTCCAATGCTTAATCAATGATCTTTTCAGAGATATTTTGGATGTATATGTTGTTGTCTATTTGGACGATATTCTAGTTTACTCACAAAATTTAGATCAACATAGAATTCATGTTAGAGAGGTTCTCACTAGGTTACGAAAAAATAACCTATACGCTAAACTAGAAAAATGTATATTTGAATCAAATAATATCTCTTTTCTGGGTTATAACATCTCCCCTGAAGGAATCAAGATGCAAGATGACAAGGTTCAGGCCATTCATAATTGGCCAACTCCTCAATGTAAGAAAGATGTTCAACGTTTCCTTGGCTTCTCAAATTATTATAGGAAATTCATTCCTGGATTTGCTGCTATCACCAAACCTCTTACTGAGCTCACCAAATTGAATCATCCTTTCAGGTGGACAAGCCATACTCAACAGGTATTTGACCTTTTAAAAAATAAATTCACTACAGCACCCATTCTCCAATACCCGTATTTAGAAAAGCAATTCATCCTGGAAGTTGACGCTTCTGAGTTCGCAATAGGGGCAATCCTCTCTCAAAGGAAATCATTCAAAGATCCCTTACATCCGGTCGCATTCTTCTCTAGATTGATGCAACCAGCAGAGTTAAATTATCCAGTTGGCGAGAAAGAATTACTTGCAATAAAGTGTTCCTTCGATCACTGGAGGCACTTGCTTGAGGGCACAACACAACCAACTGTCATATATACTGACCACAAAAATCTGCAATATCTTCAGTCCAATCGAACCCTATCCTCCAGACAATTACGCTGGAGTCTTTACTTTTCTCGTTTCCATTACATCATTACCTACAGGCCTGGTACAAAAAATGGCAAGGCTGACGCCCTCTCTAGACAAGGTCCTAAACCTATAATACCATGCATTCCTACTACTGTTGTCCCTAAGGACTCTATCATTGGTGTTATAACAAGTCTAACTACAGTGATAAAAGATGCTACTGCTATTGATCCATCAGTCTCTCATACAGATCTTACCTACAATTCTGATGGCTTACTCTATAAGGACGGGAAGCTATACATACCTCCAAATCTTAGATCTTCAATCTTGAAAACAGTTCATGAGTCCCCCCTTGCTGGACACATGGGAAGGGATAAAACTTTGGATTTACTTAAGAGATCTTTTTGGTGGCTTCTCTTAACCTCGATCTCAAAGAATATATTTCTAAATGCGTTACATGTGCAACCTCCAAACCTTCTAAACAACTCCCTGTGGCTCTTTTACAGCCTTTACCTGTACCACAAGTACCCTGGGAGGCGGTATCTCTGGACTTTATCGTGGACTTACCTGTCTCTAACAAATACACCACTATAATGGTTGTCACCGATTTATTCTCAAAGATGGCACATTTCATACCGATTACCTCCCTACCCACTTCCAAGATCACCAGTGAATTGTTTATTCAAAACATTGTAAGACTGCATGGAATACCTAAAACCATTCTTAGTGACCGTGGAACCCAATTCACATCTAAGTTCTGGAGAAATTTGTGTGCTGCTCTGCATATAGAACAAAAACTCACCACTGCTTACCATCCTCAAACGAATGGGCAGACGGAGAGGGTGAACCAGTGGCTAGAACAATACCTACGTTGCTTCTGCTCTCACCAACAAGATTCATGGGCCACCTACTTGCCCCTAGCAGAATTTGCCTATAATAATAATAAGAGTTCCACAACTGGCACATCACCATTTTTTGTAAATTATGGTTTACATCCAAATTTCACACTACTTCCGAAGATTGACACCCCATGTCCTCAGGTGAATGATCTGGTTAACGACATTTCTGCCAACTTTTCTTCAATTCGTGAACATATTCTTCAGGCACAGGCATCACAACGCAGGTACTACGATCTTCGCCACAGACCTAGTCCTCAATATTCCGTAGGACAACAAGTATGGCTCTCCACTAAGAACCTCAAGATACCTTATCCTTGTAGGAAACTAGGTAAACTCTTTTTGGGTCCTTACCCTATCGTCAGGGTAAATGGTCCAACAACAGTTACACTCCAACTACCATCAACTTTTAAGATACATCCGACTTTCCATGTGTCTCTTATTAAACCTTGCAACCTACCCATATCAAATGTTACATCAGAAGACCCAATGCCTTCTGCTACCCTTGATAGCCAGTATGAGGTTCATAGCATTCTGGATTCTAGACTCCGTCATGGGAATCTTTTCTATTTGGTTCATTGGAAAGGTTTTGGACATGAAGATGATTCCTGGGAGCCTGCCTCGAACATATCTGCTCCACGTCTGATCTCTCTCTTCCATAGACGTAACCCTGATCGTCCCAGGCCTTGAACCTCGCTGTGGTTCTTTTTGTGGGGGGCTCTGTCAGGGTTACTGCTTGCTAATGATCTGTCCCTTTAAGAGCCTCCTATATCAAGCACTTCCCCCCAGCACTCATTGCTGGTTAATTGAGAAAGGATTCACAGCACAAGCGTGACACTGAGAGTTTTTCCTCACTCTCCAACAGCCTCGCAATTTCTTATTTGAAGAGTTACTGTTAACATCTCTTATTTTTCATTCCTACATCTAGCAGCTCTACTACTCAATTCAACACTGGAAGATATTAACTACTGCAAGGAAATCAAACTAACTCGACATCAAACCCTGAAGCATTTACAAGGTAACAGGATTCAAGCAGCTTCAGACACAGCACAGCAAGTAGCGGTGACGTCATCAGCTGCAGCCACAACCGCTCTCCCTGTGAGTACCACGCTGCTGTTCATAGCAAACGGACAAGTAACAAACTCCTGCGTTCTCAGGTCAGACCTAATTATTTCATTATTAATCGTTATCTTTACTTAATTTGATGAACATTACCTGCCTAATAAAGGAATACTATATTTTACATTACTGCTTAATTTGAACTGTTTGCATTATCAATTGCCCTGAAAGAAATACAGTTTATGAAGTTAATAAACTGTCACTTATTGGGCAAATAGTAATACATTATATGAAGCACTGACAACGAATTCATCAAGCTTCTTTTATGTTACAAATCTACTTTTGAGACAATTGTTGGTTCTTAGTTACAAAACAAAATTAAAGGCTTTTTCAAATTGCTACTATTACAGAATCTCGTCCTCCCCCAGTGAGTCCCAGGGGCCCCAAGATAAATCGTACAGATCAGTTTGTTGGCGGCCGTTGTATACATAGTTTTCCATTGACTTGAAGTAAGTGATGAGCTGAATTAATGCCCGCCAATTGGGGCAGTCGGGCTTCTTCCAATTCCTGGCAATGAGTAGTTTTGCGGCCAACATGATAGTAATCAGCAAAATACGGCTTGGCACGGGAAGGGGCTGGAGACCGGCATGAATCAGGGCCATCTCTGGAGGTAGGGACGTAATAAGGCCCAGGAGTCGACACAGAGACTCCAGTTGGCGCCACAGAGGGGCAATGATGGGGCAGGCCCACCAGATATGCTGGGGGTCCCCTATTTGTTTGCAGCCTCTCCAGCAGAGGGGGGAGTTATTCGGGAATATTTTATGTATCTTTGAGGGAACATAGTGCCATCTAGTCATCAACTTGTAGAACAATTCAAAGAGAGTTACACAGTGAATGGAAGACTTGGTGTGTTGGATCGCTTCCAACCACGTATCTATAGACAGTTCCACACCCCAATCTCTCTCCCAATCCTCCATTTGTCTGGTCTTAGTGAGCTCGGTAGCATTAAGGAGGATTTGATAGTGGGAGGACAGAGGGGAAATGTGCTGCGAGTCTGTAGAGAGCTGGGTTTCCCATGGGGTCAGTGGTCTGGGAGGGGTATTCAGGAAGCCCCATGACTTTAATATGGAGAAGAGCCTAAGGATGTCAAATCTGAATTTGGATGAAATATCATGGCTTCGCACTAGGGCTTCAGGGGACACAAGCTTGCCCTCCAGAAAGAAGTCAGTAATTTGAAGGTTGGAGAGGGCCCGGCGAACCGCCAGTCCCGCCATTGGAAGACCCAGTAAAAGTCCTGACATTGAGTGGAAAGGAGAGGGATGCGGGGAGACCAATTTATGGTGGCGAAGCTATAACCAGGAATTTTATTATGGATCGGAAAATCCGAGGCACAGTGGGATGGGATCCATAGAAGGTCCATTAGTGTTAGATAGGCCGGAATGGAAGCTTGTTCCAGCTCTAGCCAGCGGGGGATGGCTTTTTTTGCATTCCACTCGGAGATGTGGGAAAGAAGGGCGGCTTCGTAGTAAACCCTAATGCTCGGGAGACCAAGGCCACCTGGCAAGACCGGGCGTTGCAGCAGGGAAGCTGCGATTTGGGGTCTCTTCCCATTCCAAATATATCGGTTAATTACCGCCTGGAATTTGTTGAGCAATGGGAGTGGGACGTTCACCGGTAGACACCTGAAAAGGTAGGTTAACTTGGGGAGCTGCATAATCTTGACTGCAGCTATTCTCCCAAACCAGGAGATTTCATTGTATCTCCTGGTGCACAGATCCGTTTGGAGTTGGGAGAGAAGGGTGTGGAAATTTTTAGTCAGAATAGTACTTATGTCATGGGAGAGGAACACTCCTAAATGTTTTAATCCTAATGATGACCATTGGAAGTGGAATTTTTTCTTAAGTGAGTACAATTGAGAGTCTGGTAAGTTTAAGGGGTAGGCCTCGATTTACTAATATTCAACTTATAATAAGAGATGCTACCAAACCCGTCTAATAATTCGAAGAATGCAGGGAGTGACTCCTCCGGTTCCGTGATAAAGAGTGTTAAATCGTCCGCATACAGAGCTAATTTTTGGGAAGTGTCATGTAATACAAGGCCCTGAACCAGCGTTGAGGCCCTGATAGCTGCGGCCAGCAGCTCAATACTTAGGGCGAATAAAAGGGGAGACAGGGGGCATCCCTGTCTCGTGCCATTAGCAATCTGTATTTTGTCGGAGCAGAAACCTAAGCCCCTCACCCTCGCCGTGGGACAGGAATATAGGGATCTCACTGCTGTGATAAAGGGGTCTGGTAGACCGAACACTTGTAGAGTCGAGAACATGTAGTCCCATCTCACCCTATTGAACACTTTTTTGGCGTCCATTGACAGGACGAGAAGAGGGACCCCCATGTCTGCAGCCTCAGTAAAGATGTTAAGAAGGCACCTTGTATTATCAGGGCCCTGTCTACCCGGGATGAAGCCAACCTGGTCTGAGTCAACTAAATCTGGAAGTAACCTGTTTAATCTGGTGGCCAGTATTTTTGCGTATAATTTTACGTCCATGTTGATAAGGGAGATTGGCCTATAGCTCTCAGAAAGAGAGTGGTCTTTGCCTTCTTTGGGTATAGTAATAATGGAAGCTTCAAGGAATTCAGGGCGGAGGGCGTCTGAGCTAAAGGTAGAGTTAAAGAATCTGATAAGGAGGGGAGATAGGTATGATGCAAAGGTTTTGTTGAATAGTGCGGTGAACCCATCCGGCCCGGGAGATTTATTAATGGAGAGCGAAGAAATTGCATGCTTCAATTCCTCCATAGTTACAGGGCCAGAGAGGCCTTGAGCATCCTCTTTCGAAAGAACTAGTAAGGGGAGGAGGGACAGGAACTGCTCTATCTGCTGTTTGACCTCTCGGGAGGAATCTAAGTTGTACAGAGCGGAGTAGAAATGAGCAAATGCCCTTGCGATATCTTTAGGGGCGTGAACAGTTCCTCCAGGTGTTTTGATTAGGGGGATCCAGCGTTGATGGGTACGGATTCGAAGTTTGTGAGCCAGTAGTCGGTCGGCTCTGTTCCCTTTATAGTAGTAAAGCTGTTTAAGAGATAAGAGGTTTGATTGTATCCTTTTGTCTTCAATTGTGTTAATCTTAGATCTAATGGTTGTGATTTGATCCGCAATCTGTCTAGAGGGGTCGCCTTTGTTGAGCCTCTCCATAGACCGGAGTTCAGAGTATAGTTGGGCCAGGGGTTTACCTGAGGTGTCACGATTCACTGAAGCCTGTTTTATGAAGTGGCCCCTCATATAGGCTTTCAGGGTAGCCCACAATACTGGATCATCAGTCACTGTGTTGTCATTGATGGACAGAAATTCGGATATAACCTTAGCGGCATCAGCCTCAGATGGGCCTGATATTAACGAGGGGTGCAGCTTCCACGAGGAGGGGGAGGTTCCCGTAGGATGAATGTTGGTCAGAGTGATGGAAACCATATCATGATCCGACCAGGGACATATTCTGATGGAAGGGTGGGTTAGCCTGTCCAGAAGAGGGGAGCGGCATAGTAGGTAATCAATTCTAGTGTAACAAAGGTGTGGATTTGAGTAAAAGGTAAAGTCTTTCTCAGTAGGGGACAGACAGTGCCAGGAGTCATACAGGCTGTATTGGTACATTAAGAATCTGAACTGGTGTGAGATTCTTTTAGTTGCGGGGTCTAAGGGGCCGTGTTTGGGTGATTTTCTGTCTAAAATTGGGTCCCATATTACATTAAGGTCTCCTCCTATCAAAAGTGTGCCCCTACATAGTTGTTATATCCGTGGAAGGACCGATTTCATAAAGGCTAGTTGCCCTGCATTTGGGGTGTACAGCAAAGCAAGGGTATATTGAACGCCCTCAAGAGTACAGACTACTACTAGGTACCTGCCCTCTGGGTCCCTCTCCACATACTGGACCTCACACGACACCGATCTGTGTACCATGATGGCAACCCCTCTTTTTTTCTTGGGTGGGAAGCCGACAGACAGGTCGTAAACAGCTTAGAGTTCTGCAGGAAAGAGGAACCCTGAGGCCAGTGGGTCTCCTGAAGGAAGGCAACCCCCACCCCATTCTTTAGGAGGTAATGGAGGAGAAGACTTCTCTTAGACGGAGAGTTTAGTCCTTGAGTGTTTAGGGTGGCAAATTTAAATGCCATACTTAGGAGGGGGGGAGGAGATAAAAAAAAAAGAAGAAAAAAAGGGGGGAGGGAGAGGGAGTAGAAGAAGAGGAGGGAAGGTTAGTTAATCCTGTTCTCTGTCTACCACTATACACCCAAAGTAGGATGACGCTTTTTTTTTTCCCTTTTAAAATTCCCTTTTTTACTTTTGATTAGGTGTTAGAGGAACAAAACTGTAAATGTGAATCAATGATTGTGGTCTGTGGTAATAAATACACAGCCAAAATCTGCGTTGTGCTTCCCTAGGGAGCGAAGACCAAAGCAGATCTAAAAGTGTGGGGGGGGAGAGTGACGAAGGCACTAGGAGCAAGCCGGAGAGCTTAGATTTCTACTAGGATAAGGCCAAATGGGCCCAGGGGGGGTGAACTAAAAAGATTGGGATGGACATTTAAAATTGACAATGATTACCGCTTACAGCATTAACAGTACATCATTAAATTACTGTCTGGAAAAATTAGCGGGAGTATTTATTAACATGGGTACAGCATAAAATTAAATGAATGTAATATTATAAATGAGCATAAACCTGAGGTAAATTCACATGCAATCAGTGGAACCTTAATACAATTATACTAGAACTGACAGAACACATTAACAACCAATCCAATTAACTGACAGTGGTGGGGAGAGTGGAGAAGAGGGCCAGACCCTTAAAACTCAGTTCACTAAGTGCTGATTTAGGCATACTATAGAAAAATTAAATGGGATGTTGGTAAATTAATACTTTACTAGTACTCTCTCACCTCCCTCCTGTGGTGGGGAAAGTAAGAACAAAAGTGGCCATAAAATTAGGAGAGGGATTATTACTTTTGAGAAGGACCTCAATGGACCCGCAAAGAGGGAGCAAAGAGGGGTGGGAGAAGTTACTCTGGGGGTCTAGTATTCCTAAGGGGTCACGGGGGGGGCTATGTAGTCTAAACCATACTGGTCCTCAGAGATTATGGAATAACAAAACGAATAAGAAAAAGCCAATGGATTGAAATGTTTACGGAACTTAGCTATAACAAGTCTAACAAATTTTTCTGGAGGGACACTGAAACCAGCACCTCCCTCCTCTTACTCTTAGTAGGTCTGAACTCGGATGAAGTCAGCCACCACCATTTCCTCTGGGTCTTCCAGTGATCATAGACCTTGTACCTACAGGAAAAAGGAGACATCACAGACAACAACAATAACCACAATATGAGTGTCCAAATGGTTTTTGTCCTTTCTTTATGTCGGGCAAGAGACATATATAAGGCAAAGTTCAAGGGATAAGTGTCGGCTAGACCACAACATGGCAGATGGAAGTGTGTAAGGGCTCTGGTCTCCTGAAAGCCACAAGTCCTAGACCTAGGTTATGGGCAGAGATGCTCCTCATCAGTGAGGACTTGAGGGTTCTTTGTTGGCGACCCTGGGAGGGAGTTGAGTCCACGGCGGAGCCTCTGCTCTCAGTTCTCCTGCTGGGGTTTTTGGGGTTGAGGAAGGGGGTCTATCAGGTAATAGATCCCATTTGGAGAGAAGGTGTCTGGCCTGTTCTGGAGAGGTGATAATATGTTGAATGTCATCTTTGGACACGAATAGTCTCACCGGGAAGCCCCATCTGTCCTTATTCCTAAGAACTCTAGTAAAGTCCCTGTATGCCTTACGTTGTTGTAAGGTGTGAGGGGAAAGATCAGGAAAGATCTGAAGGTTGTCAAATTTCGTAGGTTTTAAGGCTCCAGAGTTAACTGCTCTCAGGAATTTCTCCCTAAAGGTGTAGTAATGTAGTCTTACCACCACATCCCTCGGCTTGTCATCTGAAATGGCTCTCGGCCTGATTGCTCTGTGGGCCCTGTCAGTAAGGGATTCAGGATCCTTCAGGGGGCCAAGTGTAGCCGTGAAAACTTCTTGCAGGTAATTCTGAAGATCCTTTGGGAGGACACTTTCAGGGATACCCCTCAGACAAAAGTCTTCCACAGAATCAGGAGAGCAGGGAAAGTCACTTATACTCAGACAGAGGAAGGGTAAACAAGAAACAGTTAATAATGCAGGAGTAGCTAACTTGTTATCAGGCAATTTGAGGGTTAATACTGTGTAGTCAGTCCTTGAAGAGTTTGGCAACAGGTTATCAGGCAGTTTGTAGGTTTATACTGAATAGTCAGTACATGCAGAGTTAGATAACAGGATAACAGGTAGTTTGAGGGTTAATACAGATTAATCAGTACTTGCAGGGATTGGCAACAGGTTGTCATGCAGTTTGAGAGTTTCACAGAATAGACAGTCTTTGCAATGTTTGGCAACAGGATATCAAGCAGTTTGAAGGTTTACACTGAATTAACAGTATTTGCAGAGTTTTGGCAACAGGTAAACATGCAGTTTGAGAGTTTCACAGAATAAACAGTCTTTGCAATGTTTGGCAACAGGATATCAAGCAGTTTGAAGGTTTACACTGAATTAACAGTATTTGCAGAGTTTTGGCAACAGGTAAACATGCAGTTTGAGAGTTTCACAGAATAAACAGTCTTTGCAATGTTTGGCAACAGGATATCAAGCAGTTTGAAGGTTCACACTGAATTAACAGTATTTGCAGAGTTTTGGCAACAGGTAAACATGCAGTTTGAGAGATTCACAGAATAAATTGTACTTGCAATGTTCGGCAACAGGTTATCAGGAAGTTAGAGGATTAACCCAGGATAGTCAGTCTTTGCAGAGTTTGGCAGTTAGAGAGATTCCACAGCGAAGTCCTCACAGGAGCCACAAAGAGTAACAAACAAACGGGCACTGAAGAAACAGGAAGCCCGGAATAAAAAGCCTGGTAGTGACATCATCAGGAAGGGGCAGCTCAGACTACCTGTCAATCAAGCATACAGAGAGGACAGCTGGAGCTTCCCAGCGGCCGAGCGTGACAGAAACCAGGTTGGTGTGGTCAACTAAGAGGTCTTCCTGCTTGCGCTCCAGGGTGTTGGTGCGTTCACCAATTGCAGCTATATCTCTTCTCAGTTCTGAGCAGGATTTGTCAAACCTTTTGCAGATGGATTCATGGTGCGAGGTCAGCATGGTTTTTATTTGAGCCATCATGTTGTTATTGGCACTAGCGATGTCTGCTAGGCTTGCAGGTTGGGAGGTAGCGCTGGAATCCCTCTCATTACTTGGTTCTGAGTGACAGGTTGAGTCAGACAGGTCGTCCTCTGAACAGTGTTCCTGCTCTCTTGGGGGAAGCTGAAAGTGCTCTTTCATTGTTCTTTTCGGACCAGTGAGGCTTTTGGATTTCCTCCTCTGGGCCTGTGCCATAATTCTGCAGAGGGAGTGCTCGTGAGGGGATCGTGAGTAAAGTGACAGAAACCCACAGTATGGTATGCGGGGGATGGAGTGGAATATGCTGAAAGTTGCCCACTAAGCGCTGTAAGCAGAATTTAGTTCACCCCTGGGCCCATGCCCTAGGGCATTGTATTCCTAGCTGGCCATCCTGCTATTTCTAACAGGCATGTCCGGATTAGGAGCAGTTCTTGTAGATCTGAGGCGTGGATCACTGTATTTTAAGGGTACTGCCCGTTTAAAATTGCAACAGAGTCCTGGGATAGACCTCAGGCCACTTCTACACACTCTCCCCAGGGAAGTTGCCCTCACAGGGTGATCACGGGAAAGGGAAGGGGGGTATGACCCGCTGTCACTGAGGGCAGCGGGAAAGGGGGGGGGGGAGAGTGCAGTTAGGTTATTCCGGTACTGTGAACAATGGTGGAGAAAGTCTGCTGGTACAGGTGGTTGTAGTAGTGAAGATTACTTAATAATATACGGTAAGATGTTCCTCAGTACTTAGGACTGTGGTGAAGTGGCACTTTTGCTGCTAGGAAATGCCAGGACTGTGTGTTATCAAAGGGGCTCTTGGTAACTCTGGAGTTGATAGAGGATCAGGAGATATGTGAATAATCCGCTTAGCTATGAAACTGGGCAGTAGAAGGTCTCTCTTACTTTATATGCCACCTGGATGGGCCTAAGTTACTCTACCAAGGTGATCCAGTGAAAGCTTGTCTGCCTGAGGGCAGGGCTGGCAGGACAGGTAGCATAGGGCCAGTTAGTGTGATAATACTTTAATTTGCAGAGATGGTTCCAGGGGAGTTGGCAGGAAAGTATTGAGAATTACATATTCCTGCTAGGGGAGTGTTATGGTGCACTACTTTGTAGCAGGCCCAGAGAATAGCAGTGAGGCACAGACTCTATACCCGCTGTGTTAATGTATTGTTGTCTGATCAGCCTGGGAGCAGGTAGGCGATTAGTAGTGGGGCCAGGTAGAAATGGTCTCCTAGTATTAAGTGATAGTACGTGAGAGTTTTGGGGCTAGGTGTGAAAACACTATGGGTTGTGTTTAAGAGGAACAAACTTTATTTCTTACCCAAAAGCAGGATGCTTGTCACAGCCTAAGCCCGGTCTGATCACCTTTACATAAATAGGGACAGTGAACCTTCACACAGGGGCTTCCCCTGCTCACTGGGTGAACTCGTAGGAGGTTGGTTTACTCGTGGGGGTTAGTGCACCCAATTGCCGTGCTAGTTTGCTCTTGCTAGGCACTTCACAGGAGTAGCCACTGGTGCGAACACTGGTAATTGTAGACAGTCACTGCGTATCAACTCCGGAGCAGAGCACTGACCCTCCGGAGTTTCAGGAGGAGTGTGATCAGGCAGGCTGGTATAATCAAATGATCACCGCTCCTCTGCAGAAGTACTCGCCTATCCAGCGGGTACAGAGGTGAATTCAGCGTTCTGTGGGTCTGGAGGCTGGAGTGTTACACAGCGTGGGGCAGTTGGCTGTCAGATCAGCTCTGTTCCTCCGACTTCTCACCGCTCGATCAGGTCCGGTAGCCTCTGGGAAGAGATGGTAAGATGGCGGATTTTCGCGCTCAAACTATGGTGATAAGAGGCACCGCCAGGACCCGCTCAGCTGTATAGGGTCCTCTTCTAAGCCGGGTCCTTTCAGTGTATAAGTCCTCTGAGAGTTCTAGCAGGATAGTAGCATTTAGTCAATAACGGCAACTTATCAAGGGCCCTCTAGTCCAGTCGCAGTATAAATAGGCACAAACTAGCCTAGATTGAGGACTTAAGGGTTCAACTACTGACAGTTTAGGCAAGGATCTCCTTTTCTTCTCCTGACCTATAGATTGACCCTCATGTAACTTCACAAATAAAAAAAGCTATTTTATAAGTTATCTATGAGAGAGCTCTCTCTCGGCACGTCTAATCTCCTTGGCAGTTAGCTCCACCCCCGACTCCTGTCTTTTTTAATTTCCTTGTGGACTTTTTATTTTTATTTTTTATTAATAAAGGTGTGATTATTTTTGCACTTTACGTATTAGTCTGATTCCTGGTACCCTGACAGGTGGTTTGTCAGAGCCTTATGGATTTGTTTGGGTTGGTGGCTTCAGATTTAAGGATTCCGGTTGGGGAGGAACAATCTGAGGGCCCAAGAACCTCTCTCTGTTTCTTGGGCATAGAGTTGGATTTGATGTTGATAGAGTGTCGGCTTCCGAGGTATAAAGTGGTGGACCTGAATGAATCTATTGAGAGAGCTTTGGCAGCAGAAAAAATTAAGGTAAGGCAGCTTTAATCTCTGCTTGGGAGATTTAATTTTGCATGTCGCATTATTCTGGTGGGAAGAGTTTTCTGTCGGAGGCTGTCTTTGGCGACGGTGGAGGTCACGGCTCCTCATCACCATATCCGGTTGACAAAGGAATTGAAGGACGATCTGAGGGTATGGACGGCCTTTTTGAAGGACTTCAGTGGCCGGTTGTTGATTCAAGAGATAGGTTGGTCCGAATAAATGTTTGTGTCTGTTCACGGATGCTTCTGGTTCATGTGGCTTTGGAGCTTACCTAAAAGGTAAATGGTGTGCGGAGGCGTGGCCTGAAAATTGGGAGGCCAAGGGGTTGACAAAAAGTTTGATATTTCTGGAACTTTTCCGTTGGTGGTGGCTTGAAGGTTTGGGCAGGCGAGCTTCGGGATAAGCGAGTGTGTTTCCATTCTGAAAACATGGGTGTGGTGTATTCAATCAATAATTTGACTGCCAATTTGCCTCCTGTGTTGCGGGTGTTTGTTCTGGAGTGTTTGAGGCTTAATTTGTCTTTTAGGGCTGTGCATGTACCAGGCAAATTTAATTAAATTGCTGATGCCTTGTCTCGTTTTCAGTGGGAGTGATTCTCGCTGGAGGCTCCGGAAGCGGAAAATGGAGGGTGTGGCTTGCCCAAGGGAATTGTGGCTACTTGGCTTTCAGTAGTGTTGGATTTGATAAAAGGGGCTCTAGCTCAGTCTGCTTTGAGGGCGTATGCCCGGGTGTGGCAGTTGTGGGAATCTGTGGCGGGAAGCCGGGTTTATATGGCTTCATGTGAGATCTGCTTGGAAGCCTTTCTGGATTGGATAAATCAATGGGGTGGGGAGCAGCTTTCTGTGGCGGAAGTTCATAGAAGGATGGCTGCAATGGCTTTTTTGTTTCAGTTAGGGGGCTTGGCTGACTTGAAAAAGCATTTTGTGGTCAGGATGGCAGGGGTAGGGCCAGTAGGGATGGGAGGCGGCCGGTGGTTTTCTCACTATTAGAAAAAGTTGTGGGGATGTTATCTGAGGTTTGTTGGTGTAGTTATGAGGTTGTTTTGTTTAGGGCTGCTTTTGTTTTGGCCCTTTTTGGGACTTTCCGGGTCTCGGAGCTGGTGGGCAAGAAATTAGCGAGCGGACTTTGTTTTCAGGACGTGTTATTGAATAAAGGGGCTTTGGAGGTCTGGTTGCGATGTTCAAAAACTGACCAAATGGGTAAGGGCAAATTGATTCGATTGAATGCAGTTGGGGGTCATTGCTGTCCTGTTGGGGCAGTGTTGGATTTTCTGAAAGTAAGACCGGAGGGTAATGGGGCTTTCTTTATTCATGACAGTTTGATTTTATCTAGTTTTCAATTTGTGGCATTTTTTAGAAGGGCGTTAGGGCTGTTGGGTTTAGAAGCCAGGGATTTTGGATCGCATTTGTTTTGCATTGGGACTGCGACTGAAGCACAGGGTTTGGGGTTGGAGCCTTCGGTTATTAAAAGAATTGGAAGATGGGGGACTGAGCGCTTTCGGGTGTATGTGAGGCCTGGGTTAGTGGTGTGAGGGTGGTTCTAAATGTTGCTCTTTTTTCTGCAGGTCCGGTGAGGTGCTGGCTAGTGGGACATTCTTAAGTGTATTGGGTAAGAAAGGCGGCAGCTGTTAAAGAAGATGGGGTCCAGCTTGGTTTCTGTAGGGAGGATGTGTTGTTGAGATGGTATGGTATCAGGAGAATGAGGTGGGACAAGCTGGTGGGGATGATTGTTAACTATGCAAGGCTCTTTGCCCCTCTGCACATTTTGGTCATTCATCAGGGTGGGAATGATCTGGAATTCATGGCACAAAAGATTTTTGTGGATAGGATTAAGTGGGACTTAAACAGGTTGTGTGTTTTATTTCCAGGGCTGGTTATCGTCTGGTGGGACATTAAATGTAGGTTGGTGTGGTGGTTGGCTTGGGATGGGGCTAAGCTGGAAAATTCTAGGCGTAAGGTGAAAAGGATGATCAGCAGCCACGTTAGGAAGTTGCATGGGGGAATCTGGAAGGTGTTTTTTCTTAAGGGATGAGGTCCATTTGAATGAGGTAGGTTTACATCTATTCAATTTTACTTTGAAAGAAGGAATTGAAATGGCCACAGCTGTTTTGGGCGGTGTTCGCCAGTAGGACGAGCTGTGGCGGAGTGCTTGCCCTGGGTGAGTTTGCTTACGCCATTGTGTGGGCTGTTGGTACCTCCTTTTGGGGTTGACAGGAGTGGTGGTTTTCATGGGGAGGCGTGTCTTATGATTGCAGGCACACGAAAAAATGTGATTGGTGGGGCAAGCTCTGGTTTTTGTTTGTGGAAAAGTTTAAATAAACAAGCTGTGGCCTTTTCTCTTGTAAGGTGTATCCAGTCCACGGATCATCCATTACTTGTGGGATATTCTCATTCCCAACAGGAAGTTGCAAGAGGAAACCCACAGCAGAGCTGTAATATAGCTCCTCCCCTAACTGTCATAGCCAGTCATTCTCTTGCAACTCTCAACAAGCAAGGACGTTGTAGGAGAGAGTGGTTAAATATAGCTAGTTTATTTTCTTCAATCAAAAGTTTGTTATTTTTAAATAGTACCAGAGTTGTGCTATTTTTCCTCAGGCAGTAAATAGAAGAAGAATCTGCCTGAGGTTTCTATGATCTTAGCAGGTTGTAACTAAGATCCATTGCTGTTCTCACATATGTCTGAGGGGATTACACAGATGAGGTAAAACTTCAGCGAGAGAATGGCGTGCAGTTTATTCTGCTATCAGGTATGTGCAGTTATAATTTTTTCTAGAGATGGAAAACACTAGAAAATGCTGCTGATACCGGATTAATGTAAGTTAAGCCTGAATACAGTGATTTAATAACGACTGGTATCATGCTTACTCCCAGGGGTAATACCCTTATGATATTGCAATATAAAACGTTTGCTGGCATATATGCTTTGGTGATAAAACTTTATTGGGGCCTAGTTTTTTCCACATGGCTGGCTTAAATTTTACCTAGAAACAGTTTCCTGAGGTTTTCCACTGTGTTACTATGAGTGGGAGGGGCCTATTTTAACTTTTTTTGTGCAGTTAAAATTACAAACTAAGACATCCAGATTCTCTCAAAGGCCCTCTGAATGCTATAGGACATCTCTAAAGGGCCCAAAGGCTTTCCAAAGTCGTTTATTGGGGAAGGTAGGGCTACAGCTTGCTGTGGCAGTTGGTTGTGACTGTTAAAAAACGTCTATTTCGTTTTTTTGATCTGTTTTTTGAACTAAGGGGTTAATCATCCATTTGCAAGTGGGCGCAATGCTCTGCTAGTCTATTACATACACTGTAAAAATTTCGTTTGATTTACTGCATTTTTTCACTGTTTTTCATTGTTTTTCAAATTCTGACAAAATTTGTTTCTCTTAAAGGCACAGTACCGTTTTTTATATTTCCTTGTTAACTTGATTTAAAGTGTTTTCCAAGCTTGCTAGTCTCATTGCTAGTCTGTATAAACATGTCTGACATAGAAGAAACTCCTTGTTCATTATGTTTAAAAGCTATGGTGGAACCCCCTCTTAGAATGTGTACCAAATGTACTGATTTCATTTTAGGCAATAAAGATCATTTTCTGTCTTTTAAAAATTTTTATCACCAGAGGAATCTGACGAGGGGGAAGTTATGCCGAGTAACTTTCCCCACGTGTCAGACCCTTTGACTCCCGCTTAAGGGACTCACGCTCAAATGGCACCAAGTACATCTAGGGCACCCATAGCGTTTACTTTACAAGACATGGCGGCAGTCATGGATAATACACTGTCAGCGGTATTTGCCAGACTACCTGAACTTAGAGGTAAGCGAGATAGCTCTGGGGTGAGACAAAATGCAGAGCATACTGACGCTTTAAGAACCATGTCTGATACTGCCTCACAATATGCAGAAGCTGAGGAAAGAGAGCTTCAGTCAGTGGGTGATGTTAATGACTCAGGAAGATCCCTGATTCTAATATTTCTACATTTAAATTTAAGCTTGAACACCTCCGTGTGTTGCTTAGGGAGGTTTTAGCTGCTCTGAATGACTGTGATTCCATTGCAGTGCCAGGGAAATTGTGTAGACTGGATAAATACTTGCAGTGCCGGTGTGTACTGATGTTTTTCCAATACCTTAAAGGTTTACAAAAATTATTAATAAGGAATGGTATAGACCAGGTGTGACGTTCTCTTCCCCTCCTATTTTTAGAAAAATGTTTCCAATAGACGCCACCACACGGGACTTATGGCAGACAGTCCCTAAGGTGGAGGGAGCAGTTTCTACTCTAGCAAAGCGTACTACTATCCCTGTCGAGGACAGTTGTGCTTTTTTAGATCCAATGGATAAAAAATTAGAAGGTTACCTTAAGAAAATATTTATTCAACAAGGTTTTATCCTACAGCCCCTTGCATGCATTGCCCCTGTCACTGCTGCTGCGGCGTACTGGTTTGAGTCTCTGGAAGAGGCTTTACAGGTAGCGACTCCATTGGATGACATACTTGGCAAACTTAGAGCACTTAAGCTAGCCAATTCTTTTCTTTCTGATGCCATTGTTCATTTGACTAAACTAACGGCTAAGAATTCTGGTTTTGCTATACAGGCGCGCAGAGCGCTATGGCTTAAATCATGGTCAGCTGACGTGACTTCAAAATCTAAGCTACTTAACATTCCCTTCAAGGGGCAGACCCTATTCGGGCCTGGTTTGAAGGAGATTATTGCTGATATCACTGGAGGAAAAGGTCATGCCCTTCCTCAGGACAGGTCCAAATCTAGGGCCAAAAAGTCTAATTTTCGTGCCTTTCAAAACTTCAAGGCAGGTGCGGCATCAACTTCCTCTAATAATAAACAAGAGGGAACTTTTGCTCAATCCAAGACGGTCTGGAGACCAAACCAGACCTGGAAAAAAGGTAAGCAGGTCAAAAAAGCCTGCTGCTGCCTCTAAGACAGCATGAAGGAACGGCCCCCTATCCGGTAACGGATCTAGTAGGGGGCAGACTTTCTCTCTTTGCCCAGGCATGGGCAAGAGATGTTCAGGATCCCTGGGCATTGGAAATTATATCCCAGGGATATCTTCTGGACTTCAAAGCTTCCCCCCCAAAAGGGAGATTTCACCTTTCACAATTATCTGCACACCAGATAAAGAGAGAGGCATTCTTACACTGTGTACGAGACCTCCTAGTTATGGGAGTGAACAGGAACAGGGTTTTTACTCAAATCTGTTTGTGGTTCCCAAAAAAGAGGGAACCTTCAGACCAATTTTGGATCTAAAGATCTTAAACAAATTCCTCAAAGTTCCGTCGTTCAAGATGGAAACTATTCGTACCATCCTACCACTGATCCAGGAGGGTCAATATATGACTACAGTGGATCTAAAGGATGCTTATCTTCACATTCCGATACACAAAGATCATCATCAGTTTCTCAGGTTTGCCTTTCAAGACAGGCATTACCAGTTGTAGCTCTTCCCTTTGGATTAGCTACAGCCCCAAGAATCTTTACAAAGGTTCTAGGGTCGCTTATAGCGGTCCTAAGGCCGCGGGGCATAGCAGTAGCCCCTTATTTAGACGACATCCTGATACAGGCGTCAAACTTCCAAATTGCCAAGTCTCATACGGACGTAGTACTAGCATTTCTGAGGTCGCATGGGTGGAAAGTGAACGAGGAAAAGAGTTCTCTATCCCCACTCACAAGAGTTTCCTTTCTAGGGACTCTGATAGATTCTGTAGAAATGAAAATTCACCTGACGGAGTCCGGGTTATCAAAGCTTCTAAATTCCTGCCGGGTTCTTCATTCCATTCCGCGCCCTTCAGTGGCTCAGTGTATGGAAGTAATCGGCTTAATGGTAGCGGCAATGGACATAGTGCCGTTTGCACGCTTACATCTCAGACCGCTGCAACTATGCATGCTCAGTCAGTGGAGCAGGGATTACACAGATTTGTCCCCTCAACTGAATCTGGACCAAGAGACCAGGGATTCTTTTCCCTGGTAGCTATCTCGGTTCCATCTGTCCAAAGGTATGACCTTTTGCAGGCCAGATTGGACAATTGTAACAACAAATGCCAGCCTTCTAGGTTGGGGTGCAGTCTGGAACTCCCTGAAGGCTCAGGGATCGTGGACTCAGGAGGAGTCTCTCCTTCCAATAAATATTCTGGAACTAAGAGCGATATTCAAGGCTCTTCAGGCTTGGCCTCAGTTAGCAACTCTGAGGTACATCAGATTTCAGTCGGACAACATCACGACTGTAGCTTACATCAACCATCAAAGGGGAATAAGAAGTTCCCTAGAGATGTTAGAAGTTTCAAAAATAATTCGCTGGGCAGAGATTCACTCTTGCCACCTATCAGCTATCCATATCCCAGGTGTAGAGCACTGGGAGGCGGATTTTCTAAGTCGTCAGACTTTTCATCCGGGAGAGTGGGAACTCCATCCGGAGGTATTTGCACAACTGATTCATCGTTGGGGCAAACCAGAACTGGATCTCATGGCGTCTCGCCAGAACGCCAAGCTTCCGTGTTACGTATCCAGGTCCAGGGATCCCAAGGCGACACTGATAGATGCTCTAGCAGCGCCCTGGTCTTTCAACCTGGCTTTTGTGTTTCCACCGTTTCCTCTGCTCCCTCGACTGATTGCCAAGATCAAGCAGGAGAGAGCATCAGTGATTCTGATAGCACCTGCGTGGCCACGCAGGACCTGGTATGCAGATCTAGTGGACATGTCATCCTTTCCACCATGGTCTCTGCTTCTGAGACAGGACCTTCTACTTCAGGGTCCTTCCAACCATCCAAATCTAATTTCTCTGCGGCTGACTGCCTAGAGATTGAACGCTTGATTTTATCAAAGCGTGGCTTCTCCGAGTCAGTTATTGATACCTTAATACAGGCACGAAAGCCTGTCACCAGGAAAATTTACCATAAGGTATGGCGTGGATATCGTTATTGGTGTGAATCCAAGGGTTACTCATTGAGTAAGGTCAGGATTCCTAGGATATTATCTTTTCTCCAAGAAGGTTTGGAAAAAAGGATTGTCAGCTAGTTAAGCGTCTGGCAGATGTTCCAGACGTTCAGGCTTTTTGTCAGGCTTTAGTTAGAATCAAGCCTGTGTTTAAACCGGTTGCTCCACCATGGAGCTTAAACTTGGTTCTTAAGGTTCTTCAAGAAGTTCCGTTTGAACCTCTTCATTCCATAGATATCAAACTTTTATCTTGGAAAGTCCTTTTTTTGGTAGCTATTTCCTCGGCTCGTAGAGTCTCCGAGTTATCTGCCTTACAATGTGATTCTCCTTATCTGATTTTTCATACAGATAAGGTAGTCCTGCGTACCAAATCTGGGTTCTTACCTAAGGTGGTATCTAACAAGAATATCAATCAAGAGATTGTTGTTCCATCCTTGTGTTACACAATCTGGACGTGGTCCGTGCTTTAAAGTTTTACTTACAAGCTACTAAAGATTTTCGCCAAACATCTGCTTGGTTTGTTGTCTAAACACACTCCAAAAAGAGTAGCAGCAAACAATTGTGTTTATTGGGTACAACACAGCATTAACAGCAACGTTTCGGTATTACTACCTTATTCGAGCATGAATAAGGTAGTAATACCGAAACGTTGCTGTTAATGCTGTGTTGTACCCAATAAACACAATTGTTTGCTGCTACTCTTTTTGGAGTGTGTTTGGATATTACTTTAGAGACTGGAGTGGGTCTCTTGGGTAGCTGGCACAAGGACCGTTGTGTGCTGAGTCAATTGACTTTGTATTTTGGTTTGTTGTCTACTCTGGACAAAGGAGAGGTCAAAAGGCTTCGGCAACCTCTCCTTCTTTTTGGCTAAGAAGCTTAATCCACTTAGCCTATGAGACTGCTGGACAGCAGCCTCCTGAAAGGATTACAGTTCATTCCAATAGAGCTGTGGCTTCCACTTGGGCCTTTAAAAATGAGGCTTCTTTTGAAAAGATTTGCAAGGCGGCGACTTGGTCTTCGCTTCATACTTTTTCAAAATTTTGCAAATTTGATACTTTTGCTTCTTCGGAGGCTATATTTGGGAGAAAGGTTTTACAGGCAGTGTTTCCTTCCATTTAAGTTCCTGCCTTGTCCCTCCCTTCATCCGTGTACTTTAGCTTTGTTATTGGTATCCCACAAGTAATGGATGATCCGTGGACTGGATACACCTTACAAGAGAAAACACAATTTATACTTACCTGATAAATTTATTTCTCTTGTGGTGTATCCAGTCCACGGCCCGCCCTGTCATTTTAAGGCAGGTAATTTTTAAATTAAAACTACAGTAACCACTGCACCCTATGGTTCCTCCTTTCTCGGCTTGTTATTGGTCGAATGACTGGCTATGACAGTTAGGGGAGGAGCTATATTACAGCTCTGCTGTGGGTTTCCTCTTGCAACTTCCTGTTGGGAATGAGAATATCCCACAAGTAATGGATGATCCGTGGACTGGATACACCACAAGAGAAATAAATTTATCAGGTAAGTATAAATTGTGTTTTTTATCCCATATTGGAGTATTGGTCTTATTTGGGGGTTTTAATGGGGTGAGCGGAATGAATGGACAATTTGGGGTCAAAGTGTATTGCAATGATATAAGATGTAAAAAAAATGGTTTGCTATGCTGTTATTAGCAGAACACGTGCCTTTTGACACAGCAGTGTGTTATAAGTGTATTGCAGTTCTGGTGTAGACTGTCCCTTTAAGGCCATGCATCTAGCCCTTCCTCACTATTTTATTCACTGCCCCTTCGTTTCCTCATGTAGATTTAGCACTGGTCTAACAAGTGTTTATATTGTGTGTGTTTGTTTATAAAATCATCTAAACTCTATGCTGCATTTACAGAGTGTTAAGGGTCTTGGAATTTCTGGAATTCTCTCTTCCTTAACTGCATCTATAAAATGTAAACACATCTTTTGGAGCTGGGTTAACTCCTTCAGTGCCTGAACGTAAATCTTGTGCTACATATAAGTTTGCATTTAACATTAACCAACTAACATCTGCTGCTGTTTTGTGTTTCTTTCGGCCATTTAGATGCAACTCTAACAGTTTGCCATCTCTCCCAATGGTTTCCCTTCCCATGGATAATTTGATGCTACCTCGACTGTTGTTGCTGCCCAAGGGCCTAATTTAGACACTGTTTAATAAATGGGTTAGCTATCTGCACCCCCCCTGCACAAATACCCAAAACAACAAAATGAATACATTAAAGGACCACTCAGTGCAGTAGAATTGCATAATTAACACGTGTGTAATAAAAAGACAATGCTATAACACCTATTCTGAATTTCAAATAAGAAGTAGATTTTTTTTCTAACAAATTATTTTTTTCTCCCATTTTTTCAGCCCCCTGAATCATGTGACAGACATCAGCCAATCACAGACTAGTTTACGTATACTATGTGAGCTTGTGCACGTGCTTAGTAGGATTTTGTTCCCCAGAAAGTGTGAATATAAAAGATAATGGAAGTAAATTGGAAAGTGTCTTAAAACTGCTGCTCTATCTGAATTATAAATGTTTATTTTTACTTGAGTGTCCCTTTAAAGGGATAGCACGGTCAAAAATGAAATGTGCATGAATGTTTTCAATTAAATAGACAGATTTTTTCAGTATACTACTACTTCTAATAATGCTTCTAGTAAAAGGTATTACTGTTTTCCAGCGGCATACGCAAATATGCTACATGTGACTAGAGCATCAGGATTCAAGCATAATGTCTGCTCAGAGAGCTGGAGATGGTGTGTATTGAGTCAGCGAGGACTTCATTTGTGTCATACAAAGCACTGCTGACTGAGAAGGTGAGGTGTTTGAATGCTCGTGCATGGGGCACTCACAGCATATATGAGTATACCATTGAAATGCATTTTTGAAATGGAAATGCTTCCAATTAAAAATGTAATTCACCCATGCATATTTCACTTTTGATCTTCTATTTCCTTTAAGTACCAGTAAATTCAGTAGATTTGCATAATCAATATATGCATGATAAAAAGACAATGCAATAGCACTTAGGGCTCCATATATTAAGCAGCAAATGCTGCTTCGGAGCCCCATCGTTTCAGGTCCGCCTGAAAAGGAAGTTAAGTAGCAGCGGTTCCTTAACATCGCCAACCTTTTAGGTGGCAGACTGAAATCATCCCGATCCGATTGGCTGCCAGTGAGCAAGGGGCAGGATTGCACAAGCATTTCACCAGAATTGCTTGTGCAATGTTAAATTCCGATAGCGTATGCTGTCTGCATTTAGCGAGGTCAAGCCAACATGATTCACTACAGTGAATCATGTCCGCTCGCCCATTCATAAATCATTGGTCTGTCCGACATGATCCGCTTGTGCAATGCCGCCCCCTGCAGATTCGCGGCCAATCAGCCGCTAGTAGGAGGTGTCAATCAGACTGATCATATAGGATCGGGCGGATTAATGTCCGCAGCCTCAGAGCAGGCGGACCAGTTATGGAGCAGCGGTCTTAAACGGCTTGCGCGGAAACAGGGGCATCAAGCTCCATTCGGGGCTTGATAATTCGGCCCCATAGGAGGATATTTATCAAAGCCTCAACTACAAATATGACGTAATTCCGCAGCGTACTTGTTGCGAGATTGATCCAACCTAGTTATCAAAGCCTATAGACCGGCAAATGTTGAAATTTGTGACGTAACATACGATCCGCCGGTCTCAATCCAACGCAGATCGATGCTTACGTAATTACAGATGTTTCGAATACACATTCGGCTCTATTTGACACTTTTTCCCCAGTTATCAAACTTTTAACAGGTATGCTCAGCTTTTACGGCCCAGCGTACCTGGTTTTCAATCTGCCACCCTGGAGGCCGCGGATGCCATAGAAATCAATGGGAGTCTAAAAGCAGCGAAAGCTTATGTTCGATGCTGCCAGATATCCCATTGATTTATATGGTTGAAAACAAGTTACGTTTACACCTAACACCCTAACATAAACCCCGAGTCTAAACACCCCTAATCTGCCGCCTCGACATTGCTGCAACCTAAATAAAATGTATTAACCCCTATTCCACCGCTCCCCGCCACCGCCGCCACTAAATAAACGTATTAACCCCTAAACCTCTGGCCTCCCACATCACCACCACTAACTAAACCTATTAACCCCTAAACTGTCAGCCCACCACATCGCAAAAAAAACTAAATTAAGCTACCCCTAAAACCTAACAACCCCCTAACTTTAAATTAAAATTACAACATCCCTATCTTAAAATAAATTTAAACTTACCTGTAGAATTAAAATAAACTTTTTTAAACTATTAATTAACCTACCCTAACTATTATCCTACAATTCAATTAAACTACCAATTACATAAACTAAATGACATATTAAAGAAACCTAACCCTATTTGAATAATTAAAATAATGTTGCGGTGGGAACTATGTTTTTGTTTCAAAGTGTATTGACAAGTATTCTGCCTGACAACTGCTGAGCATCCCTTGCATCTCTTTTTTTGATTGGGAGAAATATCACCGAAACAAGGCTTCCGGTTTTTACCTGGAGGTCACGTGATCAAGCAATAATTAAAAGCTGGGGGCTTTGGTCAAACTATCAGTCACTATCGATAAAGCTATGGCAAAACGCGTCTGATGATGCACTACAGGGGTCGGAGGTATTTATAACAGTACACAGTACTTTATCAGAAAAATCCAGGAGTGTACATTTTATTTCATGCTTTTAAATAAAAGTTATGTTTTACTTCAAATGACTTGGATGTGAGGAAAGTTTTTCCTGGAAGTTTGAACATCAACTTGCTGACAGGTGATACATATAAAAACCTGAAATAACATTGAAACTACACTACAGTTTTTTTCAACCAAACTTTTATATACATTTGCCTATACACAAACTTTTTAGTTTTGGGACAAGACAGCCCTGCAGCATCTTACAGCAGTAGGTGTGTGTGTTTTGTTGTCCTATTTTGTGCTATTTTTGAGGGTTAAGCATGGGTGGATTGTATGATACAGCTGCTATAGGGATCACCTGGATATTGCATTCATCAAGCTTATCGTAGCTTGCATTAACCCTTTCATCCTCTAGTTAAGCAGCAATTGTGCACAATACAAAAAGAGAAAAAGGACAGTGAGTTTTTGAATTTACAAGCATTTGGAGTAAAGGGATATTTACACCTTCTGAAACACAGTGTAATAAACTGAAAACGAAACTGCTACTTTGTCTTTCTAAATGCTGTTCCCTTGTGCATGAATATCCCTATTAAAAGGACACTAAAGAAATATTTTTTTTAAAAAATGTAAAGGTTGAACGTATTTAAGGTCGTTTGTTAAATAAATTAATAAAAAGAGGATAATGGAAGCAAGCGCAGCATTGCAAGATCTTACGAAAAGATCCTTAACAAATGACCTGACAACAAATGCCTCCAACCCCCAAGTAACACAGACTACAAACCATCTAGGTCTGACGTTCAAAATAGAAAAACTAAGTATTAATGAACTAAAGTCGTGGTATAAAATAGTGTATTTGGATAAATACATTAAACACCAAATTATACCAAAAGGACTACGTATAAAGAAATTCCCTACTGCGGATAGAGATGAGGAAGATTTTATGTCAGAATGGAATACCACACTTACAGAATGTTCCATGAAATTAATGTCACAATTGTTGAAACAAAAACACAAGAAAAGGAATCTGGCCTTGGAGGAGATAAAGGAGTTACAGATACAAATTAAGGGACATCTACTAGACCCTAATTATTTGGAATATGACAAACAGCTCAGTAAGGAATTACAAGACCTGGAAAAGGAGCTGGTGACCTGCAAGAATAATAAATTTGCGAGGGATGAGAAAGATTATTCTTTGAAAGTGGTCTACAGCTGGACTCAAGCACTTAGAAGATCATGGACACCAAGAAGGAACAATGGTTCTCCTGGACAGCAGACTGAAGACACAGGCTATGAAAGAGGCCATTAATATCAACAACAACAGATAAAGAACAGTACTATAAACAAAAATAACAACAAGAACAACAGGAGACAAGGAGGAAACTCCCAAAAGAAAGCTAGTTTCTCAGAGTCGAATATATCTGGCTCACATTCAGCATCAACCCCCATAACAAGATCGCTTGACTCCACAGGTTTTGCAGTAAGTGATATTGTGAATGATATTGACAATCTGCATGAGTCAAAAAACGACAAGGCAGAGGGAGGTCATGCACCAATAGAAGGAGGAGAAACTACCACCACAACTACAAACAGATAGCAACTGGTCCTAAGGAACAAGGAGAGCAAGAAGAAATAGGGACTGTGATAAATCTGTCTGATTATCAGTTAGATAAATCAGAAATAAGACTATTAGGAAAGGCATTAGGCTTCTCTCCTACCATGGACTTTAATCCGTTTGATACAATTGTGGACGTTAATAACTTTTTGAGAAAGATAGTCCTAAAAAAGCATTTCTTTGACCATGATGTATTTTTACAAGATAAAGGTAGTGAGTCACACCAGATAGAAACTAAAGATCATAGTTTATTAAAAGACAACTTGAGATTTTCAGATCTTTGTGCTGGGCATTCTCTTTTAGAATTAAAGTCTGAATCAGAAAGAGAAATAGAAGATTGTAAAATCCATAAGAGGAAAAATAGTGGTCTAAAAAATAGAACAGAAATAGAATAGAATGTATTACCCAGTAAACAAACTATAGAATTGTTTCAAGAAAAGATCAATAATGATCTAATCGATCTTAAAAAAAAATCTGTACAAAGAGATAGTAGATATGAGAAGAATAACTTAACAAGAAAAGAGAGATTGGCATTAGAGAAATTAAAATCTAATAAAGAAATAATAATAACCCAGGCAGATAAGGGTGGCTCAATAATAGTGCAGAACAAACAAGATTACTATTTAGAGGCCCAGAGGCAATTAAATGACAAAGATACATATAGAGAATTGAAAAATGATCCGAAAGATTCAATATAATAAGGGCTTATCCATTTGATAGATGAAGGTAAACATTTAGGCATTCTAGATGAGTAAATAGGGGAATATTTATTACAAGAGAATTCCACAGTACCAAATTTTAGGCTTGTACCAAAAATACATAAATACCCTTTGAACCTGCCCGATAGGCCCATAGTCTCTGGGGTGGGCTCACTGATAGAACATCTCGGGGAATGGGTAGACAATTAGCTACACCCTGGTGTGATTCAGCTACCTGGATCCTTGAGAGACACAACTTATTTACTAAATAAAATAAAAACATGCTTGGCTCACTGTAGATGTCAGCTCATTATATTCATGCATCCCACATGTTCTGGGTCTCAAAGCAGTAAGATACATCTTGGGTATTTATAGTATATACCCAGAAAAGCTGATAAACTACATTGTAGACATGCTTAATTTTTTTTACTAACACATAGTTTTTTTCAATTTGATGGAGTTTATTTCTTGCAACAGTGTGGTATTGCGATGGGGGCAAAATTTCCCCATCATACACAAATATATTTTTGGGGTGGTTTGAGTCACAATATATTTTTTGCATTCCATTTGCCGAGAATATTGTCAGGTATACCAGATACATTGACGATTTGTTGGTCATATGGAAGGGAGAGAAAAAAGTGGCACAAGTCTTTATCTCCTATCTTAATAACAATGACTACAATATTTGGTTTACCTGGGAATACAATGATAGTACTATTAAATACTTAGATATAAGTTTGACAGGAGACTTAGTCAAAGGAAGAATAGTCACATAATTATATAGGAAAGAAATAACTGGAAATACCATTCGGCGTGCAGATTCATGTCACCCCCCACACCTAACAGAAGGGGTCCCTAAGGGCCAATTCATTCGTATCAGACGGAATTGCTCCACACAAGAAGCTTATGAGAGACATTCAAACCAATTGATCGAAAGACTAGGGAAAAGGGGTTACAATATAGATAATTTGAGGAAAATTCAAAAAGAAGTAAGAGGAAGAAATAGGAAGTCATTATTAAAGACAAAAAATAGAAAGAAACATAAAAAAACACAAGACAACAGGGTATTAATTTCATATTTTTGTCTTTAAAGGACCAGTCAACACAGTAGATTTGCATAATCAACAAATGCAAGATAACAAGACAATGCAATAGCACTTAGTCTAAACTTCAAATGAGCAGTAGATTTTTTTTTCTGACAATTTTAAAAGTTATGTCTTTTTCCACTCCCCCTGTACCATGTGCCATCAGCCAATCATAAATGCATACACGTACCATGTGACAGCCATCAGTCATTCACAAATGCATACACACTTATTCTTGCACATGCTCAGTAGGAGCTGGTGACTTAAAAAGTTTAAATATAAAAAGACTGTGCACATTTTGTTAATGGAAGTAAATTGGAAAGTTGTTTAAAATAGCATGCTCTATCTGAATAATGAAAGTTTAATTTTGATTGAGTGTCCCTTTAATAATGACTTCCTATTTATTAGAGCTGCTAAAATCTAGCCAATAGGATTAGAGCTGCTAAAATCCTATTGACTGTTCCAATCAGCCAATAGAATTGAGCTCTCATCCTATTGGCTGGAACAGCCAATAGGATTTTAGCAGCTCTAATCCTATTGGCTGATTGAAATCTTCCAGCCAATAGGAATGCAAGGGACGCCATCTTGGATGACGTCACTTGCATTGAAGTTCCAGTTTACGGTGGCGACCGTATGAAGAGGATGCTCTGCGCCGGATGTCTTCAGGATGGACCTGGTCCACGCTGGATGCAGAGACGTAACTAGAAACCACAGGGCCCCGGTGCAAGAATCTAAGCATATACGTATAGGGGCCGATTTATCACGGCCCGAATGGCAAGCCTTCAGGAAACAAGATTTAAGAATCCGCCCAATCGAATAAGATCGGGTTGATTGACACCTCCTGCCGTGAATCTGCAGGAGGCAGCAGTGCACAAGCAGTTCTCCAGAACTGCTTGTGCAATGTTAAATGCACACAGCTATAGCGAATCATGTCCGCCTGGGGTATGATAAATCTACCTCAATGTATGAATTGCTCCACATGTTTAGTACTAGGAGCTGGTTACTCAAAATGTGTAAATATAAAAAGACTGTGCACAATTTGTTAATGGAAGCAAATTGGAAAGTTGTTTAAAATTGCATGTTTATTCTGATTCATGAAAGTTTAGTTTTGACTTGAGTGTCCCTTTAAGCCAAAGGGGTCAATTTATCAAACTCCTGCTCTGAGGCGACGGACAGAAATCAACCCGATCAAATACGATCGGGTTGATTGACACCCCCTGCTAGCGGCTGATTGGCCGCGAATCTGCAGGGGGTGGCATTGCACCAGCAGTTCACAAGAACTGCTGGTGCAATGATAAATGCCGACAGTGTATGCTTGCGGCATTTATTGATGTGTGGCGGACATGATACGCTACATCGTATCATGTCTGCCCGCACATGAATAAATTAACCCCAAAGAATTAAAGTCGCCGACCAAAGAAAAAATCTGATTAGTTTTGAACTTCTACAATTTCATACGCCTAGATTATGAGTTTTGCGTTAGAGGCTATGCGGTGCTAACGAGCAGTTTGTGCTCACCGCTCACTTACAGACAGCGCTGGTATTATGGGTTTTACAAACTCAGCGTTAACCGCAAAAAAGTGAGCGTAGAGCAAAAGTTAGCTCCACATCTCACCTCAATACCAGCGCTGCTTAAGTTAGCGGTGAGCTGGCTAAACGTGCTCGTGCACGATTTCCCCATAGGAATCAATGGGGGAGAGCCGGCTGGAAAAAAGCAGCGTTTAGCTCCTAACGCAGCCCCATTGATTCCTATGGGGAAAATACATTTATGTCTACACCTAACACCCTAACATGAACCCTGAGTCTAAACACCCCTAATCTTACACTTATTAACCCCTAATCTGCCGCCCCCGACATCGCCGACACCTACATTACATTATTAACCCCTAATCTGCCGCTCCGGACACCGCCGCCACCTACATTATACTTATGAACCCCTAATCTGCTGCCCCCAACATCGCCGACACCTACATTATATTTATTAACCCCTAATCAGTCTAACCCTAACTTAAATATAATTTGAATAAATATAAATAAAATTACTATCATTAACTAAATTATTCCTATTTAAAACTAAATACTTACCTATAAAATAAGCCCTAAGCTAGCTACAATATAACTAATAGTTACATTGTAGCTAGCTTAGGCTTTATTTTTATTTTACAGGCAAGTTTGTATTTATTTTAACTAGGTACAATAGTTATTAAATAGTTATTAACTATTTAATAACTACCTAGTTAAAATAAATACAAAAGTACCTGTAAAATAAACCTAACCTAAGTTACAATTACACCTAACACTACTCTATAATTAAATTAATTCCCTAAATTAAATAAAATTATCTAAAGTACAAAACCCCCCCCACTAAATTACAGAAAATAATAAAATAATTACAAGATTTTTAAACTAATTACACCTAATCTAATCCCCCTAAAAAAATAAAAAAGCCCCCCCAAAATAAAAAAGCCCTACTCTCTTCATCTTCAAGACATCCAACACAGAGCATCCTCTTCAAACGACGTCTTCTTCTACAATGAAGGTTCCTTTAAATGACGTCATCCAAGATGGCGTCCCTTCAATTCCGATTGGCTGATAGAATTCTATCAGCCAATCGGAATTAAGGTAGAAAAAATTATATTGGCTGATGCAATCAGCCAATAGGATTGAGCTGGCATTCTATTGGCTGATTAGAACAGCCAATAGAATGAGAGCTCAATCCTATTGGTTGATTGGATCAGCCAATAGGATTGAACTTCAATCCTATTGGCTGATTGCATCAGCCAATAGGATTTTTTCTACCTTAATTCCGATTGGCTGATAGAATTCTATCAGCCAATTGGAATTGAAGGGACGCCATCTTGGATGATGTAATTTAAAGGAACCTTCATTCCAGAAGAGCCGTCGGATGAAGAGTATGCTCCACGTTGGATGTCTTGAAGATGGACCCGCTCCGCGCCGGATGGATGAAGATAGAAGATGCCGTCTGGATGAAGACTTCTGCCCGTCTGGAGAACCACTTCGTCTGGCTTGGATGAAGACTTCTTTGTTGAGGACTTCGGACCGGTTGGGTGAAGACGTCTCCCATTAAGGTGATCTTCAAGGGGTTAGTGTTAGGTTTTATTAAGGGGGTATTGGATGGGTTTTAGAGTAGGGTTGGTTGTGTGGATGGTGGGTTTTAATGTTGGGGGGGTATTTGTAATTTTATTTACAGGTAAAAGAGCTGATTACTTTGGGGCAATGCCCCGCAAAAGGCACTTTTAAGGGCTATTTGTAATTTAGTGTAGGGTAGGGCTTTTTTATTTTGGGGGGGCTTTTTTATTTTGTTAGGGGGATTAGATTAGGTTAATTAGTTGAAAAATCTTGTAATTATTTTATTATTTTCTGTAATTTAGTGGTTTTTTTGTACTTTAGATAATTTAATTTAATTGTATTTAATTTATTTAATTATAGTGTAGTGTTAGGTATAATTGTAACTTAGGTTAGGTTTTATTTTACAGGTACTTTTGTATTTATTTTAACTATGTAGTTATTGAATAGTTAATAACTAAATAGTTAATAACTATTTAATAACTATTGTAGCTAGTTAAAATAAATACAAACTTGCCTGTAAAATAAAAATAAAGCCTAAGCTGGGGGCGTGTCCGTGCAACGTTCTTGACAGGACGTATTTCCTGAAGGCTCCAGGAGAATCTCTAATAATCCGCCGATTATTAGCCTTCTACAGCAAGAATTATAACATCACACAAAAAAGGTTCGCAGTAATAGATACTGGGGCCCCATATCTCTTCATTTTGCTGTTTTATGAAGCTGGAGACTCAGATCGGAATATAAAGGCCTAAGGCGGCGGCCTTCTACCTCTAGGCTAACACCTCCCCCCGGGAAGAGCCGGGTTATTAGTGCTGTTGGATTAGCCCAACTTACTAAACCTCTTCAAAGTATAATATTAACTGGACAGTTAATCGCTACACAACTTATTATCTCCTGAAGTAAAGACTATTTAAAGCGAAGCAATCCTAAACCATTGCGAATATAACTGAAGGAGGCTGCCCGATATACCCTGTGGACTTCCCCAAAAATAATGTTCCTTTAGAATAGGCTTATTGAGAAGGCTCCGTATGACTACCTGACTGATCGCATAGCGGTGAGTGAGACTGCTGCAAAATGCGAGGAGAGATCATCGGGGGCAACGCAATATCCCGACACTGGCTCTGCATACAATACTTGCAATTCTAGCATACCCCAGGGAAGTGAATCCTCCGATCTGAAATCTTCCGGTGACCCAGAGAAAACACATGCTGCAGACCATGGGATTGCCACAGAGGAGCACTGTTTAACAGACCATATGTTAGTAGCCCTGCTGGAAGGGGCCGTGCCCCATACACAGAGTGCGACTGTGAAAAAGCTTGGTCTGATTGCATCAGGCGACATGCCGAAGGGAGGCTACTTGGCCGCACAACTTACCCGCAAGAGAACATCATGCCGCCAACAGCCCACATCAGTTAGATACAAAGAATGGGAGACACTTGCCTATACCCAAGCTGGTTCACGCAGTCATTCAGCTACATCATTAGACCGGCTACTTGACAACTTTGAGCCACAGTATACTCACGGAGCAAGATAAGAGATATCGGCTCAACATCATCTGGTTCCCCAGACTGCTTCCGAAGTAAAATCCTTCAACTTTTTGCTGCAGCTCATCATGGATGCAGGGAGCTCTATGGTCGCAGCGCTCAGAGAAGACGCGGGCTCACAGGAAGGCCCGCAGACAGCTGCTGAACTTGTACTCTGTGTGATAAACGGGCTCCCTCTCAAACGCAAGTTAACACGATCCTGCCTTTTCTATCCGGAAGTAACTGACACTGGTTGGAGAGACCCCCAGCATAGCTCTGGAAATGCCAAACGCTCTAAAAACCCCACAGCATCGTGGAGTGGGGTCTACTTTTGCAACCAAAGAGGAGAGCCTGATTTGAAAGCCGGAGAAGGGCAGATAAGCAAGGCATTTTGAGAGGACTATCCTTTATTGTCGTGTTGGGTAAATGTTAACCCGGGTATGTAATTGTTGGTTATATGAGTTGACGGTTTTTGTTCACTGCCATGCATAATTTAATTTCATGTGGAGGTGGTTTAGCCTGCCCTAGTGCTGCTTCACTGTCTGCCACCTTCCTGATAACAGCTTGCCCATAGTATAAATGTTGCTGTCGCCAAGCCTTTGTCTCCATATCTTGCCTTAATACTACAGTAAGGGGATTCGCCTCACAAAATTATCATCTGCATCTTAGAAATATTGCAGGACGTTGGCTCCCTATGGCTATGACCACTATTGGGCTATGGCCGTCATTTATAGTATGCTTACTTAATTGTTTATGCACCTCAGAGGGGGGGGGGGGGGGGAATGGCTATTAATGCTCTAATGTGTTTTTTTCCCTAATGCTACACTAACCCATAACCCCAGTCACCTGCATAGCAGTTAAGATATCTGGCTGTTCATTAGGGAGCATAGCATGGACCTTATTATATTGTTCTAAGAAAAATTATCTCCTTAGCATACCTACATAAGGCGTAGATTGATACCCTCCCCCCCACTACCGCACTAAGTTATATATTCTGCCCATGTATTTACCCAGCCTATAAGTATTACCGGTCCTGATCCTGATAGATTAACAGATAATCAGTTATATCAACTCAAGCATTGACTGTACAGCAGATATCTTTTATTGATAACCTTTGTTTTGTTGTTTGTTTGTTTTGTTCAAATTGTTTGTTATTTGTTTTTATTATACATAATCCCTACACCTATGCTTACAATACAGCAAGGAGGATCCATGAGTGGTCCGCATTGTTACTTGAAGGGACAAAAATGAGGACAACTACTCAAGGTCTATAAGCATGATTTTATACTATCAAATTGCCACTGTATTGTACATTTATATAGAAGCATGTTTACTGTATCGTATAATTCCTCAATAAAAATTGTTAAAATAAAAAAAAATAAAAAAAATAAAGCCTAAGCTAGCTACAATGTAACTATTAGTTATATTGTAGATAGCTTAAGGTTTATTTTATAGGTAAGTATTTAGTTTTAAATAGGAATAATTTAGTTAATTATAGTAATTTTATTTATATTTATTTAAATTATATTTAAGTTAGGGGGTGTTAGGGTTAGACTTAGGTTTAGGGGTTAATAAATTTAATATAGTGGCGGCGACGTTGGGGGCGGCAGATTAGAGGTTAATAAATGTAGGTAGGTGGCGGCGATGTTAGGGATGGCAGATTAGCGGTTAATAATATTTAACTAATGTTTGTGATGCGGGAGTACGGCGGTTTAGGGGTTAATATATTTATTGTTACCAACTGCTATTTGTGACTGGCCCTTTAAATGGAAAATTGCCCTGCTTCCCTGGATTTTGGAGAAGCCTATTTGCCAGCCTCCTTCCACATGACTATGGCCCCTGGAAGATTGTGCCCCTGAAAACATATTAACTTTTATTGGGTGTGTATGGCCCTTTAAGAACCGTCTGGGGACATATTGTGACTTTGGTGAACAATGCCCCTTTGAGACTATGTCCCCAGACCTGTGAAATGACTTGTCCCTGGCTTTCTCCCACTTGGTTCAGTTTCATTGTGTGCCATTAAGTGCTATGTGACAGACCCTTCGGTCAGAACTACAGAGATAACTTTGTTCAGCTTCAAGAAACCTATTCTAAATACAAGTCTGCTGGGATTAGCTCTAATTAGGTTTAGTGATCAACTTTCCCATTGTCTAATCAGACTAGTATTTATAAGGTGGACTGCATTGTTTTATTGTGTGTAATGTTATCTGCTGAAGTAAATGTTGTGGCCTGTCAAAGGGAGTGTCTCTCTATCTAATATCAAATGTGTGATGGGGGATTTTATGCCTCCCCCTGAGAGTGTCCTGTTTGCATGTAACCTCAATAAAAAGGAGGCTGTGTGCTCCAGCACATCAGACCTATTTTTTACCCTCTAACTTGCAGCTTTGACTCATGTTTGTAGGGGACAGCTTATAATCACTACAGGGATTGCTATGCTCTTCATACTCCCTTAGCTACAGGGATTGGTACAGAAGGAAGAGGTTCACCTACTGGAGCCTGGTCATAGGTCCAGGGCGCAGAGCAGACGGCGAGATACCAGCCCAGCAGCGGTGGTTCATAGAGTCTGCATTACTTATGGTGGCTACGCAGCAGTTGTAGAGTGTCCACGGTGCTGCTGCTCCTTTGGTGAGCGCTAGGAGCATCCTTTTCTACGGTCCAACTTCCAGCCAGCCTGGAGGCAACCGTAACATTTGGCGGCAGCGGTGGGATTGGCGTCCTAGCGCAAGGAGCAGCACCACAACAGCACTGGTATCGTAGGAGAGTAATTGAGGGCAACGCTAGCCACTGCGCAGCGTCCCTACCTACAGCAGCATGGAGCTGACAAGATACTGGTCAGAACCATGTGAAGAGCACCTCAACCGGATCCGTCGCTATGAGGGCGCGGATTTCGTTCCAGAGGTAAAGAGGCGGCTAGTCCGATATGGTCCAGACCCTGCGCAGGAGGTAGTCAGTCGCATCATCCGGGAATTGGATACGGAGAACAAAGCGGCACGAGCCTTTGAGTGCCAACTGTGGAGTTTGAGGGTATGGACACCTGGTCTCTCTCCCCAGCCGCAGCATGTTCCACAGGGAGAGGAGAGCAGCGACCTCCCTCCCCAGCGGCAGTATACTGTGCAGAGGGAAGAGACAACCGGTCTCCTTCCCCAACCCCAACCAGAGATACCAGAGGCAGCAGGCCTCATAGACTGGTCCTGGGAGGACCCCCAGCAGGCAGGTGGAGATGGGACCGCAGTCTCTCTACCGGCCCTACAGGGATGCTGGGCAGGCAGCCCAGATCCCCAGCGACAGACCCAGCTACAGGGAGGGGAGAGCATCGACCTCCCTCCCCAGCAGGAGTGTGCCTTCCAGGGAGAGGAGACAACCGGTCTCTCTCCCCAGCCGCAGCATGTTCCACAGGAAGAGGAGAGCATCGACCTCCCTTCCCAACGGCCGCCGGAGTATCAGGAGGAGGAGGTAAGCCAATCTCCCTCTCCCCAGCTAACTCCTAACTTGGGCCCAGGGTTAACAGTGGAGATGTTAACCCCCACTGACCCCCACGTTCCCTTTGCCACCGGGCAGGACTATGCCCCAATTCCCCCAGCAGAAGAGCTGGCATCAGGACAGAGCGCTGCTGGCCTCTGCCCTACAGACCCCCTTGTTACAGGACTGGCCTGCAAACCCCTCACCCCAGCAGAAGCGCTGGCACCAGGGCAGAGTGCCGCTGGCCTCTGCCCCCCAAGTACCATCAGCTATTTGCCCAGCTGCGCCAGGAAGGCAGAGGATGCTACACTTTCATCCTATAACCTGGAACCTACAGGCCAGTGCTACTTGTTGTGGGGGGGCTGCTTTGCTGCTAGTGTTTATTTGTGGGTGGGTTGCGAGACTAACTTAGGCACTGACCGACAGAAGGTCAGGTACCTTGTTAGTCTCCCTCCAAAAGGGGAGATATGTTACAAACTGCTATTTGTGACTGGCCCTTTAAATGGAAAATTGCCCTGCTTCCCTGGATTTTGGAGAAGCCTATTTGCCAGCCTCCTTCCACATGACTATGGCCCCTGGAAGATTGTGCCCCTGAAAACATATTAACTTTTATTGGGTGTGTATGGCCCTTTAAGAACCGTCTGGGGACATATTGTGACTTTGGTGAACAATGCCCCTTTAAGACTATGTCCCCAGACCTGTGAAATGACTTGTCCCTGGCTTTCTCCCACTTGGTTCAGTTTCATTGTGTGCCATTAAGTGCTATGTGACAGACCCTTCGGTCAGAACTACAGAGATAACTTTGTTCAGCTTCAAGAAACCTATTCTAAATACAAGTCTGCTGGGATTAGCTCTAATTAGGTTTAGTGATCAACTTTCCCATTGTCTAATCAGACTAGTATTTATAAGGTGGACTGCATTGTTTTATTGTGTGTAATGTTATCTGCTGAAGTAAATGTTGTGGCCTGTCAAAGGGAGTGTCTCTCTATCTAATATCAAATGTGTGATGGGGGATTTTATGCCTCCCCCTGAGAGTGTCCTGTTTGCATGTAACCTCAATAAAAAGGAGGCTGTGTGCTCCAGCACATCAGACCTATTTTTTACCCTCTAACTTGCAGCTTTGACTCATGTTTGTAGGGGACAGCTTATAATCACTACAGGGATTGCTATGCTCTTCATACTCCCTTAGCTACAGGGATTGGTACAGAAGGAAGAGGTTCACCTACTGGAGCCTGGTCATAGGTCCAGGGCGCAGAGCAGACGGCGAGATACCAGCCCAGCAGCGGTGGTTCATAGAGTCTGCATTACTTATGGTGGCTACGCAGCAGTTGTAGAGTGTCCACGGTGCTGCTGCTCCTTTGGTGAGCGCTAGGAGCATCCTTTTCTACGGTCCAACTTCCAGCCAGCCTGGAGGCAACCGTAACATTTATTATAGTGGCGGCGATGTCCGGTTCGGCAGATTAGGGGTTAAAATATTTATTATAGTGTTTGCGATGCAGGAGGGCCTTGGTTTAGGGGTTAATAGGTAGTTTATGGGTGTTAGTGTACTTTTTAGCACTTTAGTTAAGAGTTTTATGCTACGGCGTTGTAGTGTAAAACTACTGACTTTAAAATGCAGTACCAGTCTTGACAGGAGCGGGTGTACTGCTCACTTTTTGGAAGACTCATAATACCAGCGCTATGCAAGTCCCATTGAAAATATAGAATACGCAATTGACGTAAGTGGATTTGTGGTATTTCCGAGTCTGGCCAAAAAAGTGAGCAGTACACCTGTACCTTCAAGACTCGTAATAGCAGCGGGCGTTAAAAAGCATCGTTGGGACCGGCCAACGCTGCTTTTTAACCCTAATGCACAACTCGTAATCTAGCCGTTAGTGTTTACCTTGTTTACAGAACCAAGCGTTGTATAAGGGAGACACAGGTTACACAGTAAGCTCAATAACTAAGGGAGTCTGTACACAAGAATGCAAATTAGTACAGTTTATTACCAAACAAGCGTACATCACATCAATGAATATTGCAGCAATATATTAAAAACAGTATTATATGATTAACATAACATATGTTAATGAATGCAGTGAGTAATTACCCTCTACAATGCAGAGAACCACTAACAGGCAAGCAATGATGTAACAGGCAAGCAATGATGTAACAGGCAAGCAGTGATGTAACAGGCAAGCAATGATGTAACAGGCAAGCAGTGATGTAACAGGCAAGCAATGATGTAACAGGCAAGCAGTGATGTAACAGGCAAGCAATGCTGTAACAGGCAAGCAATGATGTAACAGGCAAGCAATGATGTAACAGGCAAGCAGTGATGTAACAGGCAAGCAATGATGTAACAGGCAAGCAATGATGTAACAGGCAAGCAATGATGTAACAGCCAAGCAATGATGTAACAGGCAAGCAATGATGTAACAGGCAAGCAGTGATTTATTAAAGGGACACTAAACCCAATTTTTTTTCTTTCATGATTCAGATAGAGCAGCAATTTTAAGCAACTTTCTAATTTACTCAAATTATCACTTTTTCTTTGTATTCTTGGTATCTTTATTTGAAAAGCAGGAATGTAAGCTTAGCCACCGGCCCATTTTTGGTTCAGCACCTGGGTAGCTCTTGCTGATTGATGGATAAATGTAGCCTTTTCAAATAAAGATACCAAGAGAACAAAGAAAACATGATAATAGGAGTAAATTAGAAAATTGCTCAAAATTACTGCTCTATCTGAATCATAAAATAAAAAATGTCTGGTTATTTTATAGACAATGCTACTCCTACATATCATCCCAACCCCAAAACAAAAACATGACTAGATCATTAACACCTTTTAAATCCTTATGTAATAAATCCTCCCCAACCAGACATGCTCTCTCACTCACATACTCCATACTTCTACAACAATCCCATAGCCATGCTATATAGATAGATGGAACACCGAACTTGGCACAGATATCACACATGCAGAAGCACTATACATTTTCTCCAATATCAAGAAAACCTTGATATCGTGCAAATTTATAGAACATAATCTTAAAATTTTACAAAGATGGTACCTAACACCTAAAGATGTAAATAAAACTACAAACTCAAATCTGCCCAGTGTTGGAGATGTGGTTCCCCTGAAGGTCACATGGCCTACATATGGTGGCAGTGTACCAAATAATCTACCATTTAGACTGAAATTTCACTAGAAACAAGTAAAATTCTTGAAGTCCCAACCCCCCTAGACCCGTGCCTCTTTAATAAAGTACATAAAAAACTCCCTACACCTACAAAAAATTTTTTTAACATCCTAAGTTTTAAAATCCTTATTACAAGGAATTGGAAATCCGACAAAATTCCCTCCCTTAAACACTGGCACCTAGAGTGTAACCGCACACTTTCCTTGGAAGAATATTATTTTATGAAATCTAAACACACTGATGTATACGCTCAAATGCTCTCAATGTTGGAGTCTTACACCCAAAATAAATCCCACTCAACTCCGCTATAAAAGGTATATAACTCTACACATTATCCCTTCCTAGAACAAATGAGCTGATCCAAACTTGTTATCCTAACACTTTGTTAAGATTACCCTTCAAATAATAGACTCTGATAAACAACGACTCTAAATTGGTGCTGCGCAACTTACTAGACTGCTCACCTAACCTCTGAACCTTTCATAGTTTATGAGATATTTTAATGCCATGCAAACAGTATGTATTTAGTCTCCCTATGGGAAAAAGGGGCAACCAAACATGGAATCCTTGCTCAGTGTGCTTAGGTGTAGACTCACTGATGAGGTGTAGCCCCGTCAGTGAGGCTACACCTCACTGACGAGGCCCAATGAAGGACGAAACGATCGTCTGGGGTTGCTGTGTTCCTTGTTCATAGAGGAATTGCCTGGTATTTCGGCGCTGGACTGACCGTAATAGGCGGGATCAGACTGATATACTACAGGAAAGTTCTACTCTGGGAAAAGCATAACTGGGCTAAAAAACTGCACTCAGGTGGTAAATCACCATTGAACAGGCTAACAATGGTATTGAGCCAGTTGTTCGTTCCTGTGAGAGCACTACTCTCTGTTTGCTATTATGTTGATTTTCCCACCCTTACCCCCTCATTTTCCCCTCAATTGTTGTATAAAAATGTATTTGAAACATATAGATAAGATGTAACTTGAAGCCACTGTATAATGTTTCATTCTGTATTGTAATAACTTGGTTTGGAATGAACTTGAAAAAAAGAAAAGAAAAAATGTGATTTTCATATCCTTATAAACACTATGAATACAAGTTACTTTTACAAAAAAAATTAAATAGAAATTATAGCTGAGTATAGACAAAAAATAACTTGTGGAATAACATTCTAACTTTTCTATCACTGTTGGCGGCACCACTATCTCCCCATCACCCCAAGTGCTCTCTTCATCCTGTAGCAACCACAAATGCAATATCTCCAAAATTCGTCCATTTCTGAGCGCTGACACTATTAAGCAACTAATCCATGCCCTGGTAATTTCCTGACTTGACTACTGAAATAACCTTCTCACTGGACTTCCTCTCTCCCGCCTCCCCCCCTTCAATCCATTCTAAATCCCCCTTTCTCAATGCTCTGTATCTGCTGCACCTCTCTGCGAGTCCATTCACTGGCTCCCCATTCACAGCAGAATTGAATATTAATTTATCACCCTGAACTACAAAACCCTTACCAATGCTGCCCCCCTTACCTGTCCTCACTCATCAACAAATATACTCCAGCCCACCCCCTATGATCCAACAATGACCTGCTCCTTGGAAGGCACTTCCTTGCGCTGTCCAACTTTCCCCTAGTCTGTCCTCCTTTAAACATTCCCTAAAGACCTTTTTGTGCAGGGAAGCCTATTACCCAAATCAGTAACAAATTAATTCCACTTGCCTAATAGTTGCTCTCATCAAACTCCACACTAACATCATTCTCGAATTTGCAGTCCCCACCTCCTGTTTCTCACCCTCCTACCCCTCTAGATTGTAAGTTTCCATGGGAATAGGGCCCACAATTCCCTTTGTATTTGTTTGTCTGTGTCTTAATCATTTTGTATCATTGTTGTACTTTTCTCTTTGTGCCTATGGTCAGCGCTGCTGAACTTGTTGGCGCTTTATAAGTAAAGAATAATAATAATAAATCATTATTCTGTGTAAGGCAGGTGCATCACGGAGGTTATAACCAATGCAGACTGGGTTTGCTTATTCATCTTGTAGTAGACAAAAACAAATGTGGTCCACATATGGGACCCAAAACTTTTTCCAGCATAATTCTCACAGTCTAAAACCAGCATCTCCTCTGAAATTTTGGCTAAAGTCTTTTAAAGGTATTATGAAAAAGCAAGTGTTTAATATAATGAGCAAGGTTCTTATATATCATTGTAGTACTTTTAACAATGTTTTAAAGCACAGCGCACGAGCACAATACGTCTGTAAATATATTGCAAAAAAAATACTGAATATTTAATTTTGAAAACTAAAATGCACATTTCAGTTTTTAATATGATTATCCCATGTTTAACATGTTGAAATGAATTGATTTGTATATGAATTACCCATGTCTAATACTAACATACACAGAAGCATTGCAGTGTGCACAACCTGTATATTCTCATTTTGATCACATTTTGCTGTTGGGAATCAGAAGTTCTGTTTATATCTGCAAAGAAGTAGTGTAGGACTTGGTTGCTATTCCAGAAAACAGCTGTTTGGCATATTCAACAATTCCCTTCTGTGTGGCACCAAAATCATCTGCATAATCATAATATACGCATTAGTCTGCAAGGTATAGAACAGGGTGACCCGTGGGCATCAACCCACCCTTCTAGGGGTTTTTTTGTGTGGCCCTCAGCATCACTAAAAAGAAAACAGACACAAGAAATGTATTATTGAAAAGCAGTTCCACACTCTGCATTAGGTCATTAAGCATGTGCATTTGTATCACCTTTTGTAAACTTGAGTAGTATATCCTAAATAAAAAGTGACCATAATCTTCTATTTTGATGGGTTATTTTTTAGCATAAAAGTCAGTATCATGTAATGTAGTGGCTGGCAAATCTCTCCATTATAAACTGGCGCTCCATACATAAAAAATGTTGGCAGCAGATAAATATCTAAGACATAAAAAGTCCTTTCTGACGCTTCTTGTCTGTTGCCCTTTGTAAGCTGCGCCAGAACTTTAGTGTCAAACATTAGATTAGACTTCATTTTATCAGTGAGTTCTTGCAAGTGTCACAAGTAGAGCTGTAGCGTCACCATATGGAGTGACAGAAAGCAGGGCACCCTATAAATGTTTCTGATCCTTTGCCTGTCGGTTTCTGGGGTATCTGGGGTACATGATCAGTACCTGTACACCCCTAGCTTTCTGCGTGGTTTTCTGAGGATTTGGGTTGCTCTGGATAGATGTTGCAGATGGCATATCTCTGGTGCTCTGTATGCAGCCCATGGCAGAGAATGTGTTATTCCTGAATCAGTACCAAAATCACAGTGTCCGCTTATATCTAGACCCTGCCCTGTCTTTGTAACTGTCTTACTTTTTACCATTTAAGGAAGATGAACACAGAGCTCTCCTGCTGTAAGTGTGAGCTGGCTGAAATGTACTGAAAGGGACAATCTAGTGCAGCAATGCCACACACTTATTAGTCAGATCATGCAATTTATTTATTTTTAAAAATGATGATCTAACTCTGTGTTTAACCCCTGCAAAAGTTTGATAAAGTCCCACTCAGTAGATGCTGAGAACTGCTGGTTCCAAGTCAATATACCGCAGCATTCGCCACAACCCTGACAATCACTGGATGTGTTCAACTCGGGAGATACAAATCTTGCAGCTCCTAAGAGATACTTTACCTATGTACGTAACCCCTTTGTGGGTGTATGAGTTAAACCCACAGGCCGTATTTACAATGTTGCCGATAATCAGGATTTGTAAAGTACTAATAAAGTCAGCTCTCCCTTAGTTTAGATTATATAAGACATAACTGCTAGTGCTACTGTATAGCCTATAGATAGTGGGTGACTGATTATATGTATATGTAATTAATATACAAATATCAGATATCCTGTACAGCTAACATGATCTTCAGAAACCACGAGAAATCCCCAAACCTGTTATTACAATCTTCGTTTTTATTTCATACTTTTTAGGATTGTAAACGTTTCGGTTTATCCTTCTTGGCATTATTAACAACTTTTAATAAAGACTCTGGAGGTATGTCCAGTACTTCCTTGATTTGTTGGCTAACTAGGGCGACACAAGAACTGCTGGTGCAATGATAAATGCTGACAGCGTATGCTGTCGGCATTTATCAATGGGCAGCGGACATAATACACTACTTTGTATCATGTCCACTCGCACATTGTTAAATTTGCCCCTAAGAGTCAACTTCTGAGGGTTAAAAAGATTGTAACGGATGAAGTATTGGCCAAAAAATGTATTGATGAGATGGGTAACTTATTTTATTTTAGGTTACCCAAAGCCCTTAGTAAGTACTGGAAATACCTAGAGAGTCTTTATTAACAGTTGATAATAATGCCAAGAAGTATAAACCGAAAGGTTTAGTCTTTGTAACAGAATATAATCCCCTTAGTCAAAAGATCTCACATATTATCCGTAGACATTGGAGTATAATTAAGGATTTAAATCCACAAGTAGAGAACTGTACCCATGTCTGCCTTCAAAAGAAGCAAAAACATTAGGGACAATATAGTGAGGGCTGATATTGGCCCCGCAAGAGATTTAAAACAAACTTACATACATACTCCAAAAATCGGTTGTTTTCCATTTTTTGCAATAATATGGTGAGAGGCGATTCCTTTGTTCATCCGCAAACCGGAAAGAATTTTAAGATAAAGGGATATTATACCTGCAACTAGGGATGGGCGAATGTGTTTATATTCGAATTCGATTGTTATTGTAGAAATTCGATTTACATAATAGAATGTTGATAAGAACGAATATTCTTAAAAATTCTATTATCGAATGTTATTTACATTTTTCGAATGTCACTTTCGAATTTGAATGTGATATTCATATTCGAATATTACGTTTATAAAACACGGTTGTAGACTAGAAATATTATTTCAAATTCAAATGTGACATTCAAATTCGAATGTAGCATTCAAATTTGAATAATACATTTAGAAATTGAATGAATACATAGCTAAACTTTCTATTATTCAAACAAATATTTTCAAATATTATTGAAAAATTCGAAAACGAAAATTCGAAAATAGAATGTTAGAATGTTATATAAACATTCTAAATTCGACTCGAACGAACGAATGTATAAAAATTCATTTTAAATTTTCGAATTTTTAGAAACATTCGCCCATCTCTACCTGCAACACAGACTTTGCAATTTAGCTTATCAAATGCCCCTGCTCTAAAATCTATATCGGTTAGTTCACCCGTAGGATTAGAGACCATATGAATGAGCACAAGTCAGATATTAGGACTGGTGATATAAATGCACCAGTAGCAAACCATTTTGTGGAATTTTGACATAATATATTGCAACTTAAGTTTCAAATTATTGATCACATTAAAAGACCAAGAAGAGGGGGCGATAGGGAGAGATTTCTTAAAGCTAGGGAGGCATTTTGGATATATAAATTGCAAAGTCTTAACCCTTTGGGGATGAACAAAGAAATTGATTGGGATTTCTGATAATGGTGAAACATTTTCTTTTCTCCTGTTAAGTGTAGTCAGTCCACGGGTCATCCATTACTTATGGGATTATATCTCCTCCCTAACAGGAAGTGCAAGAGGATCACCCAAGTAGAGCTGCTATATAGCTCCTCCCCTCTACGTCATACCCAGTCATTCTCTTGCACCTAACTAATAGATAGGACGTGTGAGAGGACTGTGGTGTGTTAAACTTAGTTTTTATTTCTTCAATCAAAAGTTTGTTATTTTAAACGGCACCGGAGTGTGTTGTTTCTTCTCAGGCAGCATTAGAAGAAGAATCTACCTGAGTTTGTCTATGATCTTAGCGGTCGTAACTAAGATCCACTTGCTGTTCTCGGCCATTCTGAGGAGTGAGGTAACTTCAGAACAGGGGATAGCAGGCAGGGCCCACCTGCAAGGAGGTATGTTGCAGTATATTATTTTCTAAGGAATGGAATTGACTGAGAAAATACTGCTAATACCGATGTAATGTAAGTGCAGCCTTAAATTCAGTAGTAGCGACTGGTATCAGGCTGATATGTATGTATGTATACTCTGAGGTATTTCTGGGGAATGGAATTTCACTAAGAAAATACTGTCTATATTAAAGTAATATTTGAGCCTGCACTGCAGTGAAAGCGACTAGCAGCAGGCTTATTAATAACATTTCATAATTTTCATTTTTAAAACGTTTACTGGCATGTTAATCGTTTTTTCTGAGGTACTTGGTGATAAAACTTTATGGGCATGATTTTTACCACATGGCTGTCGTTTGTTTCTGAATAAAAACAGTTTACTGAGCTTCCCCACTGTTGTAATATGAGTGGGAGGGGCCTATTTTAGCGCTTTATTGCGCAGTAAAAATTTAGTCACAGTCTTCCTATTTCTTCCTCCATGATCCAGGACGTCTCTACAGAGCTCAGGGGTCTCCAAAACTAGTTTTGAGGGAGGTAATCACTCACAGCAGACCTGTGACAGTGTGTTTTGACTGTGATAAAAACGTTAATATTAAATTGTTATCCGTTTTTTGGGTATTAAGGGGTTAATCATCCATTTGCTGGTGGGTGCAATCCTTTGCTAACTTAATACATTTACTGTGAAAAATTGGTTGCTATAACTATTTTGGTTCATTGTTATTTCAACTGTGACAGTTTTTTGTGCTTCTTAAAGGCACAGTAGCGTTTTTTATATTGCTTGTAAATTTATTTAGAAAAGTATTTCCAAGCTTGCTAGTCTCATTGCTAGTTTGTTTAAACATGTCTGACACAGATGAATCTCTTTGTTCACTATGTTTAAAGGCCAATGTGGAGCCCAATAGAAATTTGTGTACTAATTGCATTGATGCTACTTTAAATAAAAGCCAATCTGTACATGTAAAGAAATCATCACCAGACAACGAGGGGGAAGTTATGCCGACTAACTCTCCTCACGTGTCAGTACCTTCGCCTCCCGCTCAGGAGGTGCGTGATATTGTGGCGCCAAGTACATCAGGGCGGCCCATACAAATCACTTTGCAAGACATGGCTAATGTTATGACTGAAGTACTATCTAAATTGCCAGAATTTAGGGGTAAACGCGATCACTCTGGGGTAAGAACAGAGTGCGCTGATAATAATAGAGCCATGTCTGATACTGCGTCACAATTTGCAGAACATGAGGACGGAGAGCTTCATTCTGTGGGTGACGGATCTGATCCAAGTAAACTGGATTCAGACATTTCAAATTTTAAATTTAAGCTTGAGAACCTCCGTGTATTACTAGGGGAGCTATTAGCGGCTCTGAATGATTGTAACACGGTTGCAATTCCAGAGAAAGTATGTAGGCTGGATAAATATTTTGCGGTACCGGCGTGTACTGACGTTTTTCCTATACCTAAAAGGCTTACAGAAATTGTTAACAAGGAGTGGGATAGACCCGGTGTGCCTTTTTCACCCCCTCCTATATTTAGAAAAATGTTTCCAATAGACGCCACCACACGGGACTTATGGCAGACGGTCCTTAAGGTGGAGGGAGCAGTTTCTACTCTGGCTAAGCGCACCACTATCCCGGTGGAGGATAGCTGTGCTTTTTCAGATCCAATAGATAAAAAGTTAGAGGGTTACCTTAAGAAAATGTTTGTTCAGCAAGGTTTTATATTACAACCCCTTGCATGCATTGCGCCTGTCACGGCTGCGGCGGCATTCTGGTTTGAGTCTCTGGAAGAGACCCTTAGCACAGCTCCATTGGATGAGATTATAAACAAGCTTAAAGTCCTTAAACTAGCTAATTCATTTATTTCTGATGCCGTAGTACACTTAACTAAACTTACGGCTAAGAACTCCGGATTCGCCATTCAAGCGCATAGAGCGCTGTGGCTTAAATCCTGGTCAGCTGATGTGACTTCTAAATCTAAATTGCTTAACATTCCTTTCAAAGGGCAGACATTATTCGGGCCCGGTTTGAAGGAAATTATCGCTGACATTACTGGAGGTAAGGGCCATGCCCTGCCTCAAGACAGGGCCAAACCAAGGGCTAAACAGTCTAATTTTCGTGCCTTTCGTAACTTCAAGGCAGGAGCAGCATCAACTTCCTCCGCTCCAAGACAGGAAGGAAGTGTTGCTCGCTACAGACAGGGCTGGAAACCTAACCAGTCCTGGAACAAGGGCAAGCAGGCCAAAAAACCTGCTGCTGCCCCTAAGACAGCATGAAGTGAGGGCCCCCGATCCGGAAACGGATCTAGTGGGGGGCAGACTTTCTCTCTTCGCCCAGGCTTGGGCAAGAGATGTCCAGGATCCCTGGGCGTTGAAGATCATATCTCAGGGATATCTTCTGGACTTCAAAGCTTCTCCTCCACAAGGGAGATTTCATCTTTCAAGGTTATCAGCAAACCAGATAAAGAAAGAGGCGTTTCTACGCTGTGTACAAGACCTCTTACTAATGGGAGTGATCCACCCAGTTCCGCGGTCGGAACACGGACAAGGGTTTTATTCAAATCTGTTTGTGGTTCCCAAAAAAGAGGGAACCTTCAGACCAATCTTGGACTTAAAGATCCTAAACAAATTCCTAAGAGTTACATCGTTCAAAATGGAAAATATTCGGACCATCTTACCTATGATCCAAGAGGGTCAGTACATGACCACAGTGGATTTAAAGGATGCCTACCTTCACATACCGATTCACAAGGATCATTACCGGTATCTAAGGTTTGCCTTCCTAAACAGGCATTACCAGTTTGTAGCTCTTCCCTTCGGGTTAGCCACGGCTCCAAGAATCTTTACAAAGGTTCTGGGCTCTCTTCTGGCGGTACTAAGACCGCGAGGCATAGCGGTAGCTCCGTACCTAGACGACATTCTGATACAAGCGTCAAGTTTCCAAACTGCCAAGTCTCATACAGAGTTAGTTCTGGCATTTCTAAGGTCGCATGGGTGGAAGGTGAACGTAGAAAAGAGTTCTCTATTGCCACTCACAAGAGTTCCCTTCTTAGGGACTCTTATAGATTCTGTAGAAATGAAAATTTACCTGACGGAGGACAGGTTATCAAAACTTCTAAATGCTTGCCGTGTCCTTCATTCCATTCAACACCCGTCAGTGGCTCAGTGCATGGAGGTAATCGGCTTAATGGTAGCGGCAATGGACATAGTACCTTTTGCACGTCTGCATCTCAGACCGCTGCAATTGTGCATGCTAAGTCAGTGGAATGGGGATTACTCAGATTTGTCCCCTCTGCTAAATCTGGATCAAGAGACCAGAGATTCTCTTCTATGGTGGCTTTCTCGGCCACATCTGTCCAAGGGGATGCCCTTCCGCAGGCCAGATTGGACGATTGTAACAACAGACGCCAGCCTTCTAGGTTGGGGCGCAGTCTGGAATTCTCTGAAGGCTCAGGGATCATGGACTCAGGAGGAGAGACTCCTTCCAATAAACATTCTGGAATTAAGAGCAGTTTTCTATGCTCTTCTGGCTTGGCCTCAGTTAGCAACTCTGAGGTTCATCAGGTTTCAGTCGGACAACATCACGACTGTGGCTTACATCAACCATCAGGGAGGGACAAGGAGTTCCCTAGCGATGATGGAAGTCTCAAAGATAATTCGCTGGGCAGAGTCTCACTCTTGCCACCTGTCAGCGATCCACATCCCAGGCGTGGAGAACTGGGAGGCGGATTTTCTAAGTCGCCAGACTTTTCATCCGGGGGAGTGGGAACTTCATCCGGAGGTGTTTGCCCAACTGCTTCATCATTGGGGCAAACCAGATCTGGATCTCATGGCGTCTCGCCAGAACGCCAAGCTTCCTTGTTACGGATCCAGGTCCAGGGACCCGGGAGCGGTACTGATAGATGCTCTGACAGCACCTTGGGTCTTCAACATGGCTTATGTGTTTCCACCCTTCCCGATGCTTCCCCGATTGATTGCCAGGATCAAACAGGAGAGAGCATCAATGATTCTAATAGCGCCTGCGTGGCCACGCAGGACCTGGTATGCAGATCTAGTGGACATGTCGTCCTGTCCACCATGGTCTCTGCCTCTGAGACAGGACCTTCTGATTCAGGGTCCTTTCAAACATCCAAATCTAATTTCTCTGAGGCTGACTGCATGGAGATTGAACGCTTGATTCTATCAAAGCGGGGATTCTCGGAGTCAGTGATTGATACCTTAATACAGGCTAGGAAACCTGTTACCAGGAAAATTTACCATAAAATATGGCGTAAATACTTATATTGGTGTGAATCCAAGAGTTACTCATGGAGTAAGGTTAGGATTCCTAGGATATTGTCTTTTCTACAAGAAGGTTTAGAAAAGGGTTTATCTGCTAGTTCGTTAAAGGGACAGATCTCAGCTCTGTCTATCCTTTTACACAAACGTCTGTCAGAAGTTCCAGACGTTCAGGCTTTTTGTCAGGCTTTGGCTAGGATTAAGCCTGTGTTTAAGACTGTTGCTCCGCCGTGGAGCTTAAACTTAGTTCTTAACGTTCTGCAAGGTGTTCCGTTTGAACCCCTTCATTCCATTGATATCAAGCTGTTATCTTGGAAAGTTCTGTTTTTAATGGCTATTTCCTCGGCTCGAAGAGTCTCTGAGTTATCGGCCTTACATTGTGATTCTCCTTATCTGATTTTTCATTCAGACAAGGTAGTTCTGCGTACTAAACCTGGGTTCTTACCTAAGGTAGTCACTAACAAGAATATCAATCAAGAGATTGTTGTTCCATCATTGTGCCCTAACCCTTCTTCAAAGAAGGAACGACTTCTGCACAATCTGGACGTCGTCCGTGCCCTGAAATTTTATTTGCAGGCAACTAAAGATTTTCGTCAAACTTCTTCCCTGTTTGTCGTTTATTCTGGACAGAGGAGAGGTCAAAAAGCTTTGGCTACCTCTCTCTCTTTCTGGCTTCGTAGCATAATACGTTTAGCCTATGAGACTGCTGGACAGCAGCCTCCTGAAAGGATTACAGCTCATTCTACTAGAGCTGTGGCTTCCACTTGGGCCTTTAAGAATGAGGCCTCTGTTGAACAGATTTGCAAGGCTGCAACTTGGTCTTCACTTCACACCTTTTCAAAATTTTACAAATTTGACACTTTTGCTTCTTCGGAGGCTGTTTTTGGGAGAAAGGTTCTACAGGCAGTGGTTCCTTCCGTGTAAAGATCCTGCCTGTCCCTCCCGTCATCCGTGTACTTTTAGCTTTGGTATTGGTATCCCATAAGTAATGGATGACCCGTGGACTGACTACACTTAACAGGAGAAAATATAATTTATGCTTACCTGATAAATTCATTTCTCCTGTAGTGTAGTCAGTCCACGGCCTGCCCTGTTTTTTACGGCAGGTCTAAATTTTAAATTAAACTCCAGTCACCACTGCACCCTATAGTTTCTCCTTTCTCGTTTGGTTTCGGTCGAATGACTGGGTATGACGTAGAGGGGAGGAGCTATATAGCAGCTCTACTTGGGTGATCCTCTTGCACTTCCTGTTAGGGAGGAGATATAATCCCATAAGTAATGGATGACCCGTGGACTGACTACACTACAGGAGAAATGAATTTATCAGGTAAGCATAAATTATATTTTTTTATTTCATTGTCTTAAAAATATAAAAAAAAATGTACCTGCTTACAGGACTTATGTATATGTTTTCTTAGAGACCTCTTGTTTGACCTGTACTACTGATGATTTTATTTTAGTGTAAATATTTTGAGTATAGTGTGTAATGTAATATGATGTATATACTCTTTCAAATACACAGCTTTACTAAAGGGGGAGCCTTATACCTGGCTGAACAGAGGTATTCAGCTAATTGCTTAATGAATGTTACCTGTGCTTTTCTAGTAGCCCCTTCCATTTTGGGTATATAGGATGTAGGCTGTATATGTGCTGTATACCACACGATTAAAGGGCCATGATACCAAAATGTTTAAATACTTGAAAGTGATGCAGTATAGCTGTATAAAGCTGACTAGAAAATATCATCTGAACATCTCTATGTAAAAAAGTATAACATCTCTATGTTATAAAGGACTTCTAAGCAGCAAATCAGTATGTCTGTCCTGGGACAGCGGAAGGAGCGAGCTTTCGCGCACACTCATCTTATTTCCCTATTCAGCTTACTATGAAATCTCATGAAAGTTAAGTGAAATCTCATGAGATCACAGTAAAAGAGTTCATGACCTCAGCACTGTTGATGCTGATTGGCTGCTGTTCATTTCTTCATTTTTTTATTTTTTTTTACCTGCAGCTAGGCAGCAGCTGAAGTATATTTTTTTACCTGCAGCTGGGCTGCAGCTGAATTATAACTTTTTACACAGAACTTATTCTGCTGAGCTGAGAAGGTTGTGAGGTAAAATATCTTCCTTTTTTTACATAGAGATGCTCAGGTGATATTTTCCTGTGATCACACACGGCATCTATGTGAAGCAACCAATCAGTAGCTACTGAGCCTATCTAGATATGCTTTTCAGCAAAGAATATCAAGAGAATGAAGCAAATTAGATAATACAAGTAAATTAGAAAGTTGTTTAAAATTGCATGCTCTTTCTAAATCATGAAATAAAAAATATGGGATTCATGTCCCTTTAAGGTCTGCTGACCGAAACATCGTGGATTTTTTTGTCTGTTGCTCTAATTAAATAAAGTCTTTTTGATACCTATGAGGTGCTGCTGTTTGAACTTTTTTGATATTGCTGGGGAGAGTACAGTACCCCTCAGCTTGCACCCATTGGCAGGAGTGCTGGACTTTGCTTTTTTGTTATACTCCTTAAAATATATGTCAAGTAAGTGTAGCTCATTTCTTCTTGGCAAAGGTCATTAAACTTTGAAAGAGAACCAATACAAAATACATTAAAAATAACAACCAGATAACATTGGTGATATAGAAATAGTAATGTCACCATATATCATATCAGCACTTCCAGACTGACAGTACAAAAATAACAAACTAATGTGAGGATAATAGTCACAATTTAATAAAAAATAAAAAAAATTGTCTCTTGAGGACATGCTATCTACTCCCTTGCTGTTTTTCCAAGCCCACTCTAACCATTATGGGCTGGATTACAAGTTGAGTGGTGTTTAAAGCTCCTGCGCTAACTCCACTAGAAGTAAGGTTTTTGTGCGCTTTGGGTAGCGCTCGTATTACAAGTTAAAAGTAAAGAGTTTTTGCTTGCGTACTAACCCAATGCACGCAAAAAGCTGACCTTAAAATATCGCGATGGTTTTAAAGAATTCCCCATAGAAGTCAAGGGAGCAAAAAAGTGAGGGAAAAACTTAACCCGAAATGAAAATATGAATATTTCACATTCCAATGTTCTTCACATAGCAGAATATGTTCTATTTATTCATAAATACATATTTCTACATATTTCGGTACAATATATATCTATACTTATATATATATATATCTGTAAATACATAAATACACATATAATACATATGTACTCACATATAAACACATATATATATACAAACATTTACATATTTTGACATGTATATGCACGTATCTCTATGTTAAAGCCATTTGCTGCCTGAGACCTCATATCTTTGAGCCCTTATAACTTTTTATTGCAAATTTGTAAAATAATAATTATTAGATGGTGTTATTATGAGTGTAACTGTACTCAGTAATGTATATTTGATGTGTTTTGTGAAATTTTTTTGTTTTGCAAAACAGTTAAAGTAAATGTAAATGTAAATTTTGATGATAAAGTGCCCGTCGCAAAGCCTTTTCCTGGGTCTAAAATGAGGAATCTGGCTTCCTCCAATCACGGCATTGAATCAGACACTAATTCCCCCAGGGGAATGACCGATCCATCATTTCTGACTTAGGAAGAGGCTTGCGATGACCGGGGGAAGCTGGAGCGGCTGTCAAGATTAAAAGGTAAGTATTTTCACAGCACGAGTGAAATATAAATTTTGATGAATTAAAGTGCCCCTGTTTTTAATCGGATTTTTAAAAACCGGGCACTTTATCATCAAAATTTACATTCACTTTAACCATATCTCTGAGGATGCGCTATCCCGACAAGCGTTAACTTCAATTGCACTCAAGCGATCACGTTCCTTTGAACTTGTAATACAAACGCAATTTAACTTGCGTGCAAACAAATGCGAAAACCCGATATCTCTCGTGTGCAAACAATAACGCTCCACTTGTAATGCGGACCTAAAACTTTACACTTATTTTGTCAATATTTAAACAGCTAATGAAACTTTAAAAAGTACATCTATGTGTTATTCTCATAAACCCAAACATTTGCTTTCCTGATTCAGATAGAACGTGCAATTTTAAACAGCTTTCCATTTTACTTCTATTATCAAAATGTCTTCGTTTTCTAGTTATCCTTTGTTAAAAAGCAGGAAGGTAAATTCAGGAGCGTGCACGTGTCTGTATCACTATATGGCAGCAGTTTTGCAACAATTTTATACATTTGCAAGAGCACTAGATGGCAGCACTATTTCCTGTTATGTAGTGCCCCAGACGTGCACGCTACCTATCTAGATATCTCTTTAATAAAGAATAACAAGAGAATAAAGCAAATTTTATAATAGAAGTAAATTGGAAACCTATTTTTTAAAATTGTATTCTCTATCTGGATCATGAAAGAAAATAAAATTGGGTTTCATGTCCCTTTAACATGTCAGCAGAGTCTGAATATTATTAGAACACCTTCGGCTAGATTACGAGTTGTGCGTTAGGGTAAAAAAGCAGCGTTAAGAGGTCCTAACGCTGCTTTTTTTACGCCCGCTGGTATTACGAGTCTTGCAGGTTTAGGGGCCCCACACACTTCTTTGGCCTTACCGCAAAACGCCTTACGTAAACTTCGTAAAGTCTTTTTTCTATGGGACTTCCATAGCGCTGGTATTACAAGTCTGTCCTGGGAGGCCAAAAAGTGAGCGGTACACCCTCTAGCTCCAAGATCCGTAAAGCATTCTAAAGTCAGTAGTTATGAGTTTTATGGTACAACGCCGTAACATAAAACTCATAACTAAAGTGCTAAAAAGTACACTAACACCCATAAACTACCTGTTAACCCCTAAACCGAGGCCCTCCCGCATCGCAAACACTATAATAAAATTTTTAACCCCTAATCTGCCGCTCCGGACACCACCGCCACCTACATTATATTTATGAACCCCTAATCTGCTGCCCCCAACATAGCTGACACCTACATTATATTTATTAACCCCTAATCTGCCTTCCCCAATGTCGCCGCAACCTACCTACACTTATTAACCCCTAAATCTAAGTCTAACCCTAACACCCCCTAACTTAAATATAATATAAATAAATCTAAAGAAAATTCCTATCATTACCTAAATTATTCCTATTTAAAACTAAATACTTACCTATAAAATAAACCCTAAGCTAGCTACAATATAACTAATAGTTACATTGTAGCTATCTTAGGGTTTATTTTTATTTTACAGGCAAGTTTGTATTTATTTTAACTAGGTAGAATAGTTATTAAATAGTTATTAACTATTTAATAACTACCTAGTTAAAATAAAGACAAATTTACCTTTAAAATAAAACCTAACCTAAGTTACACCAACACCTAACACTACAATGTGATTTAATAAATTAACTAAATTAAATACAATTACCTAAATTAAATTAAATTAGCTAAAAACTCTAGCCTAAACTAAACTACCAATACCCCTTAAAAGGGCCTTTTGCAGGGGAAATTGCCCCAAAGTAATCAGCTCTTTTACCTGTAAAAAAAAATACAAACAACCCCCCCAACAGTAAAACCCACCACCCACACAACCAACCCCCCAAATAAAATAGGATTTTTTCTACCTTAATTTCGATTGGGTGATAGAATTCTATCAGCCAATCGGAATCTAAGGGACGCCATCTTGGATGACGTCACTTAAAGGTACCTTCATTCGTCTTTAGTCGTCGGATGAAGAGGATGCTCCGCGTCGGATGTCTTGAAGATGGACCCGCTCCGCGCCGGATGAATGAAGATAGAAGATGCCGTCTGGATGAAGACTTCTGCCCGCCTGGAGGACCACTTCGCCTGGCTTGGATGAAGAATTCTCCCGGCTTTGTTGAGGACTTCGGCCCGGCTTGGATGAAGACTTCTCCCGGTAAGTCGATCTTCAGGGGGTTAGTGTTAGGTTTTTTTAAGGGTGTATTGGGTGGGTTTTATTTTTAGGTTAAGGTTTGGGCCTGCAAAAGAGCTAACTGCCCTTTTAAGGGCAATGCCCATCCAAATGCCCTTTTCAGGACAATGGAGAGCTTAGGTTTTTTTAGATAGTATTTGGTTGTGTGGGTGGTGGGTTTTACTGTTGGGGGGGTTGTTTGTATTTTTTGTTCAGGTAAAAGAGTTGATTATTTTGGGGCAATGCCCTGCAAAAGGACCTTTTAAGGGCTATTGGTAGTTTAGTTTAGGCTAGGGGTTTTTTTTATTTTGGGGGGGCTTTTTTTATTTTGATAGGGCTATTATAAATGTAGGTAGGTGGCGTCGATGTTAGGGACGGCAGATTAGGGGTTAATAATATTTAACTAATGTTTGCGAGGTGGGAGTGCGGTGGTTTAGGGGTTAATATGTTTATTATAGTGGAGGCGACGTTGGGGGCGGCAGATTAGGGGTTAATAAGTGTAGGTAGGTTGCGGCGACATTGGGGAAGGCAGATTAGGGGTTAATAAGTATAATGTAGGTGGCGGTGGTGTCCGGAGCGGCAGATTAGGGGTTAATAAGAATAATGTAGGTGTCGGCGATGTCGGGGGCGGCAGATTAGGGGTTAATAAGTGTAAGATTAGGGGTGTTTAGACTCGGGGTTCATGTTAGGGTGTTAAGTGTAAACATAAAATGTGTTTCCCCATAGGAATCAATTGGGCTGCATTAGTGAGTTTTACGCTGCTTTTTGGTAGGTGTTAGACTTTTTCTCAGCCGGCTCTCCCAGTTGATTCCTATGGGGAAATCGTGCACGAGCACGTACGACCAGCTCACCGCTGACTTAAGCAGCGCTGGTATTGGAGTGCGGTAATGAGCAAAATTTTGCTCAACGCTGACTTCTTGCCTTTTAACGACGGGTTTGTAAAAACTTGTAATACCAGCGCTGTAGGAAAGTGAACGGTGAGTAAAAACTGTTTGTTAGCACCGCATAGCTCCTAACGCAAAACTCGTAATCTAGCCTTTTGCTTGTTGCTATTGTTTTTCAAACTCCACTCACCACTCTCCTTATTTGTAAGGGATCCAATCTAGACGAGTATTTGCCCCAGTCATTGTAATAACAAAATCACCATTGTTTAGCTTTAGCATAAACGTTACGATAGCAAACTGTAAATTAGAGACATATATGTGCAAGGTTAGGCTTGTGAAGACTGCCATGGGCTCTTTCAATTAAAGTCACTCTGCATGGTAAACACAGCATTAAAATTGATGTTGAAATAGCTGAACTTTAATTCATGTTTTTTTAATAAATCAGTAATTACTGAGTATTTTTTGTTTATATCCCTGCGATTGTACTTTGCATCCTCTGCCCCGCCGTCTTGGAATACTGATTGACATTGTAGGCTCGATCATGTCAACCAATAATTGAATTGGTTGACATGCCATAGAACAAGCTATTATGCTATTGTTCGTTCCCAGGTTGAGCGCTTCTCTCTTTTTATTTATGCAAATTATGACACTTGGGGAAGTCTCCCTAAGTGTGATGCGGGAATCCAGACGTGGACCCGTTGCTCAGTGTGCCTAGAGGGATATGGCTGCACCTCACTGACGAGGCCCACAATAGGCCGAAACGTACGTCTGCGGTTTTGCTGTTTCTCTTGTTCAGAGAGGGATTGCCTGGTATTTCGGGGCTGGACTGTACTGTGAAGTCAGGATCAGACTGATGTGCTACAGGAAAGTTCTTCTCTGTGAAAGGCACATATTGAGCAAAAAGAGGCTGCTTCTAGGGTGGTAACTTGCCATAGAACAAGCTATTATGCTATTGTTCGTTCCCAGGTTGAGCGCTTCTCTTTTTTTATTTATGCAACAATTGAATCTCCCCGGGATTCTATACGTCACGCGTCCATAATGCGCTTGCGTTAGAAATCTGTTCTAACAACGATCTCTGACGCACGTTCACATTTCGTGCATGCGCTTTTTAAAAATTTTGGGACTTAGTCATTTATTCCTAAATTTTTATTGAGACAACTTATCCCTAGATTGGGATGACCGAAGAAGAAATTGATTGTGAAACGCGATCGCGTTAGGGGGAGTTCGTTTCTCTTTTTTAACCAGCTCCACTATGGTTGTTTAAATGCTAAAAATAGTTAATAATAGCTTTATTCTCTCATAATTGTTACGTTGGTCTCTCAGCATTAGGGCTCCCAGACATATTTTAAATATCTACCTTCTAGCATATAAAATCTGGGTAAGCAAGTTATGCTACCCCTAGCTGTTTTAAATTGTGTGGAAAACGCTTAAACTTGTATCTAATAGCAGATTTCAATAACAGTATCACCTAGTCTGATACCTCAGCTGTGTTTATTAAACTGGGTAAGCAAGTTGTGCTATTTATTTAGCTGTGTTGATTAAGATATACAAGCATTTATCTTTAAAATAATGTTGTTGGGGTAAGCAAGTTGTGCTACTTCCACTTTACCACGACTGTTGAAAAACGCTTGATCTTAAAACTTATAAAATATCACAGCAGTAGTTTTACTCAGTCTGTTATATCAGCAGCAATATTATAGCCATAGGCCTCTAGTTATCAAAGTCTGGCGGACCTGATCCGACAGTGCGGATCAGGTCCGCCAGACCTCGCTGAATGCGGAGAGCAATACGCTCTCCGTATTCAGCATTGCACCCGCAGCTCACAAGAACTGCTGGTGCAACGCCACCCCCTGCAGACTCGCGGCCAATCGGCCGCCAGCAGGGAGGTGTCAATCAACCCGATCGTACTCGATCGGGTTGATTTCCGCCGATGTCTGTCCGCCTGCTCAGAGCAGGTCGACAGGTTATGGAGCAGTGTTCTTTGTGACCGCTGCTTCATAACTGCTGTCTCTGGTGAGCCTGCAGGAGCTTGATAGATATGCCCCATAAAATAGAGCCGGAAAGCGTTTTTTTCCGCCAGATTGTAAGAAACAATATAAACGATCGCTTTAAGTCAGGAATATATGCTATATACCATCTTACATTGATATTTTACATACAACCTATGTTAAAGTACAAGCTGGTTTACTATAATAAGTGATACACAGCAGGGCCAGCACTGACCTTCCAGATTATACGCTTATATATCCAGGAGACCTTCTCTGATAACTAGATAACCTTAAGCTGTTATTTTTGTTGCAACAGGCAATATAATATGTAACAATCTACCCCTTTATAATATTAATATAGGGGTTATTATAATTTAATTCAACCTGCAACTGTTGTACATAATAATCAGCATTATAGATGGTACAGGCAGTACTCCAATACACATATATATATTTGGGTATTTACTTGATGACCATCATGATTTATTGAGAATAAGCTATGTTTCACATATACCATAGTGGAAGTGCTTTTAACTTGTTCTTGTGTGCTACCAGGATGTTTACTTATTTAAATCTGTCCTTTTATTCAATTGTGAATCAATAAAAGTTACATTTTACAAATCACTCCATGATATATTTTTTTACAACCTACTTTTTTTGTGTGTAGAGGCATTTCTTCTTCGGTCATCCCAATCTAGGGATGAGTTGTCCCAATAAAAATGTAATTGTTGATGCCTATACACAACCATTGGGGCGAGTCTAGAGATAAAAAATTCTTTACAAGACTCCCCTGTGGAAATTCATTAGTCCTTAGTCACAATCTTTTGTTGTTTAAATAACATTTATTCCTAAACTTTTACTATTATTTTACTATTACTATCACTATTATTAAAAAGAAAAAAAAAAATTTAAATATATAATTATCTTATACATTGCGGCACTTTACATAGTGTACTTAGTTTACAATTTTTTTTGCGATTGTTGGCAAATTATATATAGTGTAGATATATATCTAGTGATAACATTTTGAGGAACATAATATTTGCTTGCCAAATTGAAGATCATACTTACAAATAAAGATCTTTGAATGTATAGGAGTTGCAAAACTACGGAGGGACCGCTGCTGTAGTTGCTTCAACGATAGTATTCAATGAATGTTTTCATTCATTGAATACTATGTTACTATACAACTAAATCGTTGTGCAACGCATGCTCGGATGTGCCAATAGCCGGGAGCGCGCATTGCCTCTACGTAAACAGCGGGTGGGAACGCTGTATACGTAACATGGAAGAAAATCAGGAAGTTGCGGGTGGGACGAAATTTGGTAATAAAAGTATATTATTTATTTCACTGTTTTTCTGGAAAAAAAAGTGTCGGTTTGAATTGTATACATAAAAGCAAATAATTTAAACATTCTTATTAGAGAAAATTGACATTCACTTTAAATTGCAGGAAAAGGGGGCAAAATAAATAATAAAAAGAATATATTGCAAGTATGTCTTACTAATTTTATATATTCTATTGCATTTATATCACAATCTCAAGGTGTTTATTGTCCCTTTAAGCAGCTGCCATTTTAGTTTGACTCACTACTGAATGGGGAGGAGGGTCGGCAATAACATTATGAGGATGACTCTTCCTCGTTCACTGTGAGTTGCAGCAGCTTCGCATATTCAGGCTAGCAGCAAAGGACTGTAGTGTCTTGCAGGATGAAGTCTGCTGCAGCATTAAATGCTATATTTATACTCTTTGTGTCCGTGGCACATGTGAATTGTGTAAAAACTCTTCGTTCAGGTCCACACTGTGACTCAAATTGTTCCTGTATAAAGGCAGCAGCTTCTTCATATGTGTTAGAGCCCCTGTACTCAGGAAAGCAGATGGTCAGAGGGGTCTGACTTATTTTCTGTTCAAAGAGATCCTTTTTGTTCAGGAACAGGAGGACGACCTGGGCAGTTTGCATCCATCTGTTTCTGCAAATGTTTCGCAGTAACTGTATATTAAAGTGCATGTAATTCTCCCCTGGTGACAACTCCCCGTCATAGTCACAGAGTGATGTAGAAAAAAGAATGACATTAAAAGTTATATCGATCTTGCGGATTAACCATCGGTTTTGCATATCCACAATGGTGAAGTACCAGTCTCTGTACGGGAAATATTCCAATATGGTGTTGATATTTGCCTTGGTCCATAGCATGTCCTGCTGGGTGGGGATATAATCTGACTGACACATCCTGCCCAGGTTATTAAGGAAATATGAGGCAGAGTTACTGAGCTGGTACTCATGAGAGCGACTGAAGCAAGCCTGTACCCCTTCATCATCCCACAGTCTCTGTATAACACCAGCCAGCTCCTCAGTCACTGCACCTCTGGCAAACATTGGCAGCTGCCGGGCATCATCAGCTCTGGCCACGTCTCCAAAAGTAATGCCCAGGCGATCCATAGCTCTTACAATGTGACAGATATACCTGATGATGTCACAGTGCACGGCCGCTCTATATCGTTTAAGTTCCCCCTCTGAGTATCCTCCATCAAAAAGAATCTTTATCTGCTTCATGAGGGTGCTTTTTCCAGACTCGTCAGAACCAACCACCATCATATTCACTTTATTACGCACTCTCCATGCATCCTCCAAAAGATATTTGTCAATCATTTGACTTCTCTCTGTTGCAGCCTTGCTCTCTGCACTCTGACAGCAGCCCATGGTCACATAGGTCTCATCGAACACAGTCAGATTCATCAATAAAGCGTGTCTGCTTCCTGTTAACACTGGAATCTAAGCAGCACACCCTTTACAGCCTCTCCCATCTATGCTTCATTTTGTTAAGGTGGATTAGCACAATTGTTCCAGCAGCTGCTGTATTAAGATATGTGTATTTTTACTTAAAGATGTTATTACAAGCATTTAAGGGACATGATACCCAAATGTTGAAGCAGTTAAGGGTGATGCAGTATAGCTGTAAAAAGTTGACTAGAAAATATCACCTGAACGTCTCTATGTAAAGAAAGAAGATATTTTTCCTGAAAAAGTATTCACACTTTAAGCAGCCAATCAGGATGCTAGCCCCAGGACTTGCAAGGGAGTGTGCATCTGGCATGTGCAGGCACAGTCAAGTTATTTTCCTATTCAGTTTAAGGAAGTTTACTATAAAATCTCACAAGATTTCAGTGATATCTCATGAGATCACAGCAAAGCAAATCATTTTTTTTTTTCAACATAGAGCTGGACAACATTAAAATTTTAATTAAATTGTAGCATAATATTTAGGGTAGTTTAATATTTTAAAATAGTTTATTTTAATTCTACAGGTAAGTTTTAATTTATATTAAGATAGGGATGTTGTAATTTTAATTTAAAGTTAGGGGGTTGTTAGGTTTAGGGGTTAATAGCTTAATTTAGTTTTTGGTGATGTGGGGGGCTGACGGTTTAAGGGTTAATAGGTTTAGTTAGTGGTAGTGATGTGGGAGCCCAGAGGTTTAGGGGTTAATAAGTTTATTTAGTGGTGGCGGGGAGCGGCGGAATGGGGGTTAATACATTTTATTTAGGTTGCGGCGATGTTGGGGCGGCAGATTAGGGGTGTTTAGACTCGGGGTTTATGTTAGGGTGTTAGGTGCAAACGTTACTTGTTTTCTACCATAGAAATCAATGGGTTATATTTCTTTGTCTTGCAGCATCGAACATAAGCTTTCGCTGCTTTCAGACTCCCATTGATTTCTATGGCATCCGCGGCCTCCAGGGTGGCGCATTGAAAACCAGGTACGCTGGGTCGGAAAAGATGCAAGCATACCTGTTAAAAGTTTGATAACTGGGAAAAAGTGTCAGATAGAGCCGAATGTGTATTCGGAACATCTGTAATGAGCATCGATCTACGTCGGATTGAGATCATGGGATCGTATGTTACGTCACAAATTTCAACATTTGCCAGTCTTTAGGCTTTGATAACTAGGTCGGATCAATCTCGCAACAATTACGATGCGGAATTCCGGCGTATTTCTGGTTGACACTTTGATAGATAGGCCTCTTAAAGTGATGGCAAAGTCAGTGGGGCCAATTTATCAAGGGCCGAACGGCCCCTGATGCCCCTGTTTCTGTGCGAGCCTTTAGGCTCGCCTTAAACAGCAGTTATGAAGCAGCGGTCTTAAGACCGCTGCTCCTTAACTGGTCCCCCTGCTCTGAGGCTGTGGGCATCAATCCGCCTGATCCTATACAATCGGGCTGATTAACACCCTCTGCTAGCGGCTGATTGGCTGTGAATCTGCAGGGGGCGGCATTGCACAAGCAGTTTACTAGAACTGCTTGTGCAATGTTAAATCCCGACAGCATATGCTGTCGGCATTCAGCGATGTCTGGCGGACATGATACGCTACAGCATATAATGTCCGCCAGACAATGATAATTCGGCCCCAGTAAGTTCACTCTGTAGAATTATTTAGCACAATAAAAATTATATATACAATCGTTTTTTAATATAAATTAGATTACCTGCAAGTAGTCATTTATGCCTATCGAAATAAGCTATCAGTCAAACATTACAAATATCCTCTTACCGCTATAGCTTTTTTTCCCCTGATGTTAGCAGCATCAGTGTCAGGGTGCCAGGAATCAGACTGAGACAAGAAGTGCAAAAATAATCACACCTTTATTAATAGCAAAAAATAATAATAAGTCCACAAGTCAAATAACAAGCCAGGAATCAAAACCAGATAGGTTTGACCAAGGAAGAAAAGTTTTTAATAAACTTTCTATAGTAATTGGCGAACCCCAAAAAACGTTGAATAAACTGAAGACCAACTGGGTGAGGCCACTGCAGAACTGCAGATAACTTGTCAGGATCAATGGAGATCCCTGCAACGGAGATAACATAACCTAGGAAGGTTACTTGAGTTTGATGGAACTCACATTTCTCGAGTTTACAAAACAGGCGTTCTCACGTAGTCTCTGAAGAACCCGTGTAACATCAGAACGATGAGCCTCAAGTGTGGGTGAGTGTATGAGGATGTCGTCTAAGTACACCATAACACACTGTTGCAACATATCTCGTAGGACATCATTAATAAATTCCTGGAAAACAGCAGGAGCATTACATAGGCCAAAGGGCATTACAAGATACTCATAATGCCTGCTCCTGGTGTTAAATGCTGTTTTCCATTTGTGGCCCTCCTTGATCCTAACGAGATTGTACGCTCCTCTCAAATCAAGTTTAGAAAAGACCGTAGCTCTCTTGAGGGGGTCAAAGAGTTCCGTAATGAGCGGAATAGGGTAAGCATTCTTAATGGTAAGACGATTAAGAGCCCTATAATCGATGCATGGTCTTAACTCGCCACCCTTTTTCTTCCCAAAGAAGAAGCCAGCCCCTGCAGGAGAGCAGGATTTGTGGATGATCCCCGCGACAGAGCATCGGCAACATACTCCTCCATAGCACAATTCTCTGCAACAGACAAAGGGTAAACCCGACCCCTAGGAGGAATGGCTCCGGGTTGCAGGTCTATGGCACAATCGTAAGACCGGTGAGGAGGCAACGTACCTTGTCAAAAACATCTATGAACTCTCGGTACTCCTCTGGCAATTGAGATACCGAAGAAGTGCACAAGACTTTAACTGGTTTCTGAAGACAGGTGGAAATACATTGTGGAGACCATGACAAAATTTCAGACCTGCGCCAGTTGAGACTGGGATTGTGCTTTTGGAGCCAGGGATAACCCAGAACAACCGGAAAATGCGGAGAGTTTATCACCTGGAACTGGAGGGTTTCAAAATGGAGAGCCCCAACAGCCATGGATAATGGAGCAGTTTCGTGAGTAACGAGTGCGGGCTGAAGGGGCCTGCCATCAATGGCCTCAATAGTAAGAGGAACAGACCGAGGCAAAACAGGAATGGAGTGCTTTGATACAAAAGCACTGTAAATGAAATAGCCCGCAGCACCGGAGTCAACAAGAGCCTGGGTGACTATGGAGGAGTCCACCCAGGAAAGGACAACCATGACCAAAGGTTTCTCCTTAAGCGGTTCCGGGGACAAGGATAAACCACCCAAGGTCTGCCACCGACTGGACATTAGGTGTGAGCGTTTCCCGGCCGTGTAGAACAAAACTTCAAAAGGTGGCCCTGTAACTCACAATAGAGGCAGAGCCCCTCCCTCCTCCTAAAGGCCCTCTCCGCCGTGGAAAGACGCGTGAATCCCAACTGCATCGGCTCAGCAGTACCTGGTGACTCGGGACCAGGAGGCATAGGAGGAGAGGGAGGCATGGGTGGGAACGAACACGTAGGAGACAATGGAACAGGAGGCTTCCGCAAGCTCTCCTTGAAAGTGGGCCTCTCACTTAGTCTGATGTCAATTAGGATCAAAAAAGACACCAATGCCTCAAGATCTTCTGGTAAATCTCTGGCAGCAACTTCGTCTTTAATCGCATCAGAGAGCCCATGAAAGAAGGCGGCAACAAGGGCTTCATTGTTCCAACCTACCTCTGCGGCAAGCGTACAGAACTCAATGGCATACTGAGCATTAGATCTTGTACCTTGCTGAATGGACATGAGTAGTTTAGCAGCAGAGGAGGTGCGAGCTGGAACATCAAATACCCTTTGAAAGGAGGCCACAAATTCAGGGTAATTTGAGATCACAGGTTTATTAGTCTCCCATAAGGGATTAGCCCAGGCAAGAGCTGTGTCAGAGAGTAACGAGATGAGAAATCCCACCTTAGCTCTGTCAGAGGGAAATGCCTGAGGTAACATCTCAAAGTAAATGCCCACCTGGTTCAAAAACCTTCTGCACTGATTAGGATCGCCTCCATATCACTGAGGTAGAGGTGCAGAACCGGACATGCTCCTGGTAGGACTAGGTGCAGCAGCAGAAACAGGAGCAGCCATAACTTGCGGGACACTTTGGTCCAAATGTGCAGTGCAAGTCAGCATGGTTTGCAGGGCTAGTGCAAGTTGATCCAAGCAGTGATCCTGTTCATCCATCCTGGAAATTATGGCAGGTAAAGGTGGATTATTAGCATCATCAGGATTCATGGCCCTTGCGTAATGTCAGAGTGCCAGGAATCAGACTGAGATGAGAAGTGCAAAAATAATAACACCTTTATTAATAGCAAAAAATTATAAAAAGTCCACAAGTCAAATAACAAGCCAGGAATCAAAACCAGAGTTGGTAGTCAGACAGGCTGAGTCAGGAGCCAAAGTGAAAAGTCAGACAAGCCGAGTCAGGAGCCAAAGCGAGTAGTCAGATGAGCCGGAATCAGGAACAAGGAGAACAGCAGACTCAGGAACAAGCCAGGGATCAGGAACCAGGAGGGATGTCAGACAGCCAGGAAATACACAGGAGCTCTCACAAACAGGTCTGAGACAACGCAAGGGCAAAGCATACTGAACAGAGGCCCTTTAAATAATAAGTGATGACATCACAATTCTGAGACTGCATCCTTTCTCACATGGATGATGTACACCAGTCTGGCCATAAAAGGAAGTGCAGGAAATGAGCAGCATCACACAGTATGCACCAGAGTCAGCAAGAGAGGTGAGTAAAATGGATGCCAGCAGCACATGGCAAACAAAGCAGGGAAAAAAACCTGACAATCAGCAGCCTGCCCAGCTGGCTTGCTGAAGTGCATAGAAGTTATTTATGCGCATGCGTTTATTTGTGCAAGTTGGGGTAGTCACCTTAGATCACTATTTGTGTGCATGCCTATTCGCATGTAGCGTTGTAGCTATATACAATATTATGAGTATGCACAATGATGTACTCCTTCTCAGGAGTGCGCAACAACGGTGACATATAGAGTGGGTGGGACCGCTCTATACGACACTCAGATGCTGGGCAGAATATATGAGTGGGCAGAATAAGAGCCAAAAAAAATGATGCTCCGGTTTGATCTTTTAAATTATAATTTTAATGAAATTAAAACTTATTTGGAGAAAAAAATTAAAGCGGTTGCGCCGGTTGAGGTTAGTATTATAAGACTGCAGCGTTAGCCATAGCGAGAGGAAAGATTATTTACCATTACTTTAATACATACTTCTACATAATATAAGATACTTTCACATCACAATACACAATAATACAAGAGACAATCTTGTGCTAAGATTAACGCATGATAAACTAATCTATGGGCACACTCACTATCTTTTTTTTCCCATTAGCAATAAGTTCATACTTTATTACACACAGACATACTACTCCCCAACATTTGCCCAACTCATTCTGGGATGCTGAGGCTTAGTGAGGGAGACGTGTTGGCGATTTGTGGGCAGAGCATTATTAGCATGGGCTGTCTGCTGGGTGGAGTTAGAAGATTGTGTGATGGATTCTGCAGAATAAGGACAAGCTAGGGATAGGTCATGAGCGGAGTTCAAGAGGTGCCTGGTTTCATTTTGGAAAACAGAACTAATCAAAAGAAAGGAAAGCTGTGTCAGGGACAGCAGGACAGAGTAAAAAAAACTGTAGCAGTCCTGCAGTGTGCAAAATGGTTAGCTGCTCTGCTGGCGGCCAGAACAATACATTCCAGAGCTACAGAATTTTGTGGTGCTATACAAATAAATGATAATATTAAAGGTACAGTCAACACCAAAATTCTTATTGTTTAAAAAAGATAGATAATGCCTTTACTAACCATTTCCCAGCTTTGCACAACCAGCATTGTTATATTAATATACTTTATAACATTTAAACCTGTAAATGTCTGCCTGTTTCTAAGCCACTACAGACAGCCTCTTAATCACATGCTTTTTTATTAGCTTTTTACAAAGGGAAAGCTAGTTCATGTGCACCATATAGATAACATTGTGCTCACGCCCATTGAGTTTTTTAAGAGTCAGCACAACACAGCACTAATTGGCTAAAATGACAGCTACAAGGTAATCACAGAAGTAAAAAGTATATTAATGTAACTGTATTGGTTATGCAAAACTGGGGAATGGTTAATAAAGGGATTATCTATCTTTTAAAACAATAACAATTCTGGTGTAGACTGCCCCTTTAATAATGTCAAGGATGCAGAGTTCTGCTAGTAGCAGGGAATCATTTCAGAATTTGGGGGAGTGCAGGAACCCCATTTGTTCCCACACTCCCCCAAAGGGGTTCCCCATATAAAAAAAAAAAGCTGATGAAGAGTGCTAGATAGTATATCCTTTCTACAGTGATTATGTTGAATTTACTATTAGATAAATATATATATATATATATATATATATATACACACAGCACCAACCCCTAGACACTCATATATAAGTAACTAAGGTTTATATGTGTGAATGCAAACTATTTATTATTGGCGCACTAAATTACGCTCGTATCACAAGTGATGAGTTAAGTGTTGCACTCAAGCTGAATCCAAAATACCTCCTTAAACTTTCTAAAACCTGAAGCAGACCATTATTGTCAATAATATACCACAGAACTCCGCTAATTGTGCACCATCTGCTTGGAGCTTGAGTGATATCTGACATGAATTTTACTGTGCACCCTCATAGAAGTCTATTATGTGGGGGATTTACTATAGCTTGACTGGCTATGGATATGTGTGGCTAGACTCTAATGGGCAGAAAATGATGGTTATATTCTACTGAGGAATCCCTAATCTAGTTCAATAAGTCAAATTATTCAATAAATAATATTTTTTTAATTGTAGTAATTTATTCAGTGGTTTATTTAATTGTTGTGCTGCCCTAGGTACTGTGAAATTTTTGCTGAATCCCATATACCCCCAAAAATTGTAGGTCTTTTTTATGGAGAGTCATGTTCCCCCATTAGAAAACCTGGAATTAATAATTTGTAATAACATTAATAATATAACATTTAAAGACCATCATAGCATTGAACTACCAATAAAAAGGACAGATTACAAATGGAATGCAAACGTTTCCGATAAGGGGTTTATAGCGGGTGTTTGCGCTCGTCGGGTTTACCGCTGGTATTACGCGTTTAATGTAAACGCAATTGCTTAAGTGCAATTGAAATTTACACTAGAATGATAACCGCGTCCTAAGAGCTCTGGTTAACTGTTTTGTGAAACAAAAATGTTGCACAAAACACATCAAAAATACATTACAAAGTATAGTTACTCTCATAACAAAATATCAAAAATGATATAAAAAGAAATATTGTACACAAAAGTTATAAGGGTTCAAAGATATGAGGTCTAGAAAAAAAGGCAGGCAAAAGGCTTTTACATAGAGATACATATACTTGTCTAAAGATGTATATGTATATATAGATATGTTTATATGTGTGAACATATGTATTTATATGTTTTTACAGACATATATACACATAAATACCCTACAACTGTCCTGATTTTCTCAGGACAGTCCCGATTTTAGGGGTCTGTCCCGCTGTCCTGGGAAGAGTGCTGCCTGTCCCGCATTGCCCCCAATCTGCTGCAATGTTTAATTTTTTTATTTATTTTTTAAATCCTATTGGGTTCTCCTTACCATGTGGTCATCAGGTGACCAAAATTGCACCCAATACCTGCACAGTCAGTCAGTGCACTGCACGTGGTTACTGGTCTCTGCGTGAGTGTGGGCAGCGGTGAACACATCATCTTTGTCTCAAGGACTGAAATCTTGGGTCGCGTGTGGCAGTGTCTGAGGACGCCAGATCAGGAGGTCCCCAAATTGGGTAATGACACAGAGATAGTTTGAGGCAGTGAGTGTGACTGTGTGTGACTCATGAGGCATCAGATCGATCCTGGAGGGGTGGGGGGTGGCTGCCACAGCCAGGGCACTGCTTGCTGAACTCTAAGGGCAATATTGATTTTTGTGCAGTTAGTCTGCTGGTTATTTATAGGGATTACAGAATGGTAATTCACTGGTTAGGTGCCTTGATGCGCAAGCATCTTAATCTACATATTGATCCAGTTTATACCAGTTTTCAGAATATTTGAATGTGGCTGCAGATTGCCAAAGTCATGGTATAACTATATTGCTACAAGTCCTTCCCTTCCCTCCACATAACTGTAGAAGCAATGATACAGAGTTAGGGTGAGTGATTTACTTTTTAGCTCTGCTCTGTATGTTTATAAACAGCTGCCACCACCCTTGCTATATAACTAAAATTACACCAGCTGCAATGCATAGATGGTTCTTATAAAGAACTATCCTTTGCATTGTTGATGGTGTAATTTTAGTTGAAGTGTGCCTGCTTTATGCAGACTATCCTTCCCAGCACACAGACTACAGCTCAGAGCAGGTCAGGCTACACAACAAGGGAGTTTCCCTTCTGCAGACCCTGTCACTGCTGTTCCACCAGCCCCACTTGTTGCAGAATGTCATGGCTACCCTGGGAACTCCTGGCGGGGCTGTGTGTGTGCTGATAAGGCAGGCTGATTATTTGGTTTCTGTGCAGGGAGGCATATATAATTAAAGTGAAGGTCAATTTCGATGAATCAGTGCCCGGTTTTTAATAATCATATTAAAAACAAGGGCACTTTAATTCATCAAAATTGACATGTCACTAGTTTTCCTCAAAAACTTACCTTTTAATCCTGACAGCCGCTGCAGCGCTTCCTACGTCCGTCGCAAGCCCTCTTCGCGGGTCCAAAATGACGAATCCGTCTTCCTCCAATCACTGCGTTGCCTCAGACCATGATCCCCCGGGGGGAAAGCCGTGATTGGAGGAAGCCAGATTCGTCATTTCTGACGTAAGAAGAGGCTTCCGACGGCCAGGGGAATCGCTGGAGCGGATGATGTCAGGATTAAAAGGTAAGTTTTAGAAGAAAACAAGTGAAATGTCAATTTTGATTAATTAAAGTGCCCTTGTTTTTAATAGGATTATTAAAAACCGGGCACTAATTCATCAAAACTGACCTTCACTTTAATTAGCTGTTAACTGCTTACTGTACAGTAGTTTCTTACTACCTCCACTTACTTTCATTTAGATTGTAAGTTCCGACGGAAACATGGCTCCCAATTCCCCCTGTATTTGTTACATTTTTGTCTGGTGTCTCATATTGTACTGTCCTTTTATCTTTGTTACCTATGGACAGCGCTGCGATATCTGTTGGCGCTTTATAAATAAAGAATAATAATACTAAAGGGGCTTGGTGCAGGAGCTGCCAGACTATTTCAGCTGCACTTATCTTTACCTCCTCTGTTCCTTTTATTGGCTGACCTCTGACCGACTGAGGTCTTCCTCCTAGCTGTGCATGGCATGTGGTCAGTGAGACTAAGGAAGCACTTAAACAATCATTACCTAAAATGATTAATGGATGATCCTTAGCAAGTCTCTTCTCCCTGGATCTCAGCACTCACCCTTATAGGTCAGTGACACCGGACTGTTCATTCTAGTTGCAGGTACACAATTGTAGGCACGTTTTTTCCATTGCTGAAACTAAAGCCATCTTAACTTGTGTATGTATATAAAATGTGTGTGCTGTATTAAATATGGGTTTCTATAAGTACTAGGTGCCCTTAAACCTGACAAGGTGACAAGATCATAGCAGCTGTATATACATGTATATAAAATATATGCCAGCCTCACAGCTGCTCTTGCTTTCCTTACCACTTTCCATTACTGTTGAGGGGGTAAAAATACTGCATGTTGTAGGCATTCATAGGTTTAAATCTTAGTTACTTGCTTGGCGTACTTATATCAGTGTTTTAAAGGGACATAAAACTCCAAAGATTTTTTTTCATTATTCAGACAGAGCATACAATTTTAAATAACTTTCCAATTTGCTTCTCTAATTAAATTTTCTTGTTATCATTTTCATGAAGGAGCAGCAATGCACTACTGAGCGATAGCTAGTGCATCATTTGAGCCATTGACAAGAGGCACATATGCTTTTCAACAAAGGATACAAACAGAACAAGGCAAATTAGGTAAATTGAATTGTTTAAAATGGAATTCTCTGGGGCCTATCTATCAAGCTCCGAACGGAGCTTGACGGCCCGTGTTTCTGGCGAGTCTTCAGACTCGCCAGAAACACAAGTTATGGAGCAGCGGTCACAAAGACCGCTGCTCCATAACCCTGTCCGCCTGCTCTGTGGGGGGGGGGGGGGGGGGGGCAACGGAAATCTGTTAGCGAGGAGAAAAACATAATTTATGTAAGAACTTATCTGATAAATTAATTTCTTTCATATTGGCAAGAGTCCATGAGCTAGTGACATATGGGATATACATTCCTACCAGGAGGGGCAAAGTTTCCCAAACCTCAAAATGCCTATAAATACACCCCTCACCACACCCACAATTCAGTTTAACGAATAGCCAAGAAGTGGGGTGAGAAAGAAAGGAGTAAAAAGTATCAACAAAGGAACTGAAAATATAATTGTGCTTTATACAAAAAAACATAACCACCATAAAAAGGGTGGGTCTCGTGGACTTTTGAGGTTTGGGAAACTTTGCCCCTCCTGGTAGGATTGTATATCCCATACGTCACTAGCTCATGGACTCTTGCCAATTACATGAAAGAAAGTGTCTCTCTTTTGCACTTTCAAATGTTGGGAGGTATGAAAACATAAATACATATGTACACATATACAGACATATATATATATATATATATATATATATATATATATATATATATATATATATATATAGCGTCATAGAAGAACGCACTCTCCGGGTCTTGTACAGCAAGTATTATTTAATACAATAAAGCATGTATATATATATATATATATATCTCTCAGTGCATTCAGAGCCAGAACAAAACTGTTAACATACAGTTTCTGGGGAATATTTAGTCAGCGCATCGGGCCAGCTGTATAGTCACAGCCCGGCCCGACCGCGCCATAAGACTAAGTGCAGCTCGCTCCTGTCACAGGAGCGAGCTGCACTTAGTGCTATGGCGCGGTCGGGCCGGGCTGTGACTATACAGCTGGCCCGATGCGCTGACTAAAAATAACAGACCCGCTCAGCAGAGAGCGGGTCTGTAAAAGCGCCGTATTTTAGCAAATTAAACGGTAAAAAATGCTTTTATGGCTATAGCACCTAAATAATGTTATATAATTCTGCAATATGTGCAGAATTATATAACATTATTTTTAAGGTTTACTGTCCCTTTAAGTATTTTTTTCAACTGCAAACGAGCATTGGATTTTTAAATTTTTTCTGCACTTCATAGAAGCAGAGACATAAGAGATATGTTAGACAATGTTTATTTGGCATTTAACAGTAAGTTATTAAAAAAGAAAACTTGGTGTAGACTGTCCCTTTAAGTCAAAGGGACATAAAACAGGTTGAGATTTGTGCATATCATAAAAGAGGTAAATAAATAAAAATAGTTTGCATAAATTGCTGGCAAGTATTTTAAAATAATTTTCAAGAATAAGCAAAATGAATAACATAGCTAAGCTGCCTGGAGCAGCCAACTCCACCCCCCTTATCAGTGTTTAGACACAAGCATTGTATTTCAACTGAGTTCACAGCTTCTAGGCATGCTCCAGCAGATAATGCCTATGCAATTTTGTATTCTACCAAAACAACAATAGATATAAACAATTCAGCAACATGCCAAAGCAAACATTTTAAACCTTCATATCTTTTTAAGAGGTCACATTCGGGTCCCAAATCAACAAAAATTTAGTACAACAACTGAAGGTTACTGCAATTATGGTAGACCACTTACAGGTCTCTATATCAAGACCTCAAATTTTAATTTTAATATAGAATTAGTAGTGAAGCCTTCAAACTGACACAATTTAAATTGGCTAAATTTTTGGGGTTTTCTATACATTTAAAGAGACAAAAACAAGTTGGGATAGAGACAAAATAATATATGTACTTTAATTACTTTACCTGCAAATTTATACTGCAGTGCCTCGCCATTAACCCTTTCTTTTTAGTTTCCGAATTGTAAAGCTCTAACTCCTCTCACACATTTCCTTCTATGGCTGTATCTATATCTATTGTTGTTTTGGTAGAATACAAAATTGCATAGGCATTATCTGCTGGAGCATGCCTAGAAGCTGTGAACTCAGTTGAAATACAATGCTTGTGTCTAAACACTGATAAGGGGGGTGGAGTTGGCTGCTCCATGCAGATTAGCTATGTTATTAATTTTGCTTATTCTTGAAAATTATTTTAAAATACTTGCCAGCAATTTATGCAAACTATTTTTAATTAATTAGCCCTTTTAGGATATGCACAGATCTCAACCTGTTTTGTTTTTCTTTTCTGTTTGCAGCAATTGTTAGCACTAATTGTTTGGTGCCATATAGATCGCAACTACTGTTTATTCAAAATGTTATTGTATAATGCTGCAATTCCTTGCCTGTATGCTGAATCATTACCTCAATAAAAATATTATATTAAAAAAAAAAAGCAGCAACGCAGCTATTACAAGTCTTGTCGGTATAGCTGTACGCAAGCCTTTTAGCCTGTAACGCAACGTCAGTCCCGCACTCGTAAACATGACGTTTTTTCATGGGTTTTCCATAGCGCATAACATTACGAGTTTTGCATTGAGGCTAAAAAGCTTGTGTTACACTCTGTAACGACAAGATCTATACCGCCATCTGAAAGCAGTAGTAATGAGTTTTACGCAACAAAACTGTTACATAAAACTCATAACTTAAGTGTTACAAAGTACACTAACACCCATAAACTACCTATTAACCCCTAAACCGAGGCACTCCCGCATCGCAAACACTATTTTAAACCTATTAACTCCTAATCTGCCGCTCCCGACATCGCCGCCACTAATAAAATGTATTAACCCCTATTCCGCTGCTCCCCGACATCGTTGCCACTATAATAAAGTTATTAACCCTAAACCGTCACCCTCCCGCATCGCAAACATTTTAATATTATTAACCCCTAATCTGCCGTCCGCCCACACTATACTAAAGTTATTAACCCCTACACTGCCGCAACTATAATAAACTTATTAACCCCTAAACTGCAAGCCCCCCACAACAAAATATACTAAATTAAACTATTAACCCCTAAACCGAAAGCCCCCACATTGCAATAAACTAATTTAAACTACTAACCCCTAAACCTAACGCCCCCCCTAACTTTATATTAAAATTACAATTTCCCTATCTTAAATTAAATTAAAACTTAACCTGTTAAATTAAAAAAACTAAGTTTAAACTAACAATTAAACTAATATAACTATTAAACTAAAATTAAACTAACTATCAATTAAAGAAAACTAAAATACACATTAAAAAAATCCTAAATCCTACTATAAAAATTTAAAAGTATCTAATTACAAAAAATAAAAAATACTAAATTACGAAAAATAACAAACGAAATTATCAAAAATAAAAAAGAATTACACCTAATCTAATAGCCCTATAAAAATAAAAAAAGCCGAGGGGGCGGGGCTTGGACATGGCTCTGATCAGACGCAGAGACTTGGAGCTCTTAAGCTAATAATGCTAAAATGTAATTTCTCATAGAGTAACTATATTATTCTAACCTGGAACTACGAGATTCATATTTTTCAGCTCTTCCAGCATGGAATGATACAAAATTTACTTTGCTAATCCCTCAGAACCCGGACTTAGCACATAGGGCCTTGTAGCTGTGACATACGCCACAACACTCAGTTTCCGACCTGAGCCCTAAGAGAGTAACACTTAGGGGGAAAACGCTGAAAAATGAAATGGAAGAGTCCCGCAGCGTTCTTGGACTGCTTCTTAAAAGCTTTGAAACTAGAATGGACACCGCATTTGCAGACCTTTCCAGATTATGTCAATCCTTGGGTAGTGGCCGCACTACGCGAACAGAGGAACAGGCCACTCTGTGCAGAGACGGGGAAGCACAATGTGATTCCGCCATACAGCGGGATATCGCACATACAAGTGAACCCACAAATGCATTACAAGATTTGGGGGGTTTCCTCCGACCCGCTTACATCAGCCGCATCTATATACAGGAGCCGCAGCAGACTCCAAAAGTCTATCCTATGCTCTCTCTTGCTCCAGATGAGAATTCCGGTCACAGAATGGGAGGATTCAGAGCTACACAGGCCATAGCGATTGAACTTAAGAACATCCATCAGGTCTCCTTGGAAATTGGTAAACTTTACTCTGACCCACGAGACACCTGCACTAACCGATCAATAGACAGAAACCAACATGAGCTCAATGTTTTTGATTGCCCGGACTTACATCCGATCTGGTCTGAAACTATACAGCACAACACTCACCTCATGGACGATCTGGGACCTCTACAGTTAGTAAACAGCTCTTTTGCCTGTAAAAAAAAACATACAATACCCCCCCCAACATTACAACCCACCACCCACATACCCCTAATCTAACCCAAACCCCCCTTAAATAAACCTAACACTAAGCTCCTGAAGATCTCCCTACCTTGTCTTCACCACGCCGGGTATCACCGATCCGTCCAGAAGAGCTCCTCCAGAGGGTCCAAAGTCTTCATCCTATCCGGGCAGAAGAGGACATCCGGACTGGCAGACATCTTCATCCAGGCGGCATCTTCTATCTTCTTCCATTCCGGCGCGGAGCGGGACCATCTTCAAGCAGCCGACGCGGAGCCATCCTTCTTCACAGACGGACTAATGATGAATGAAGGTTCCTTTAAGGGACGTCATCTAAGATGGCGTCCCTCGAATTCCGATTGGCTGATAGGATTCTATCAGCCAATCGGAATTAAGGTAGGAAAAATCTGATTGGCTGATTGAATCAGCCAATCAGATTCAAGTTCAATCCGATTGGCTGATCCAATCAGCCAATCAGATTGAGCTCGCATTCTATTGGCTGTTCCGATAAAAAATTAATGAAAACAGTCAATTTTGAAGAAAAGACTATACCCCAGGTAAGAAAAAATAACTTCCTAAATATGTTTTTCCCTATTTTGAAACTGATAATCTGCAAAAGGAAATATACATAAACCTGACTCATGGCAAATCTAAGTACAATACATATATTTAGAACTTTACATTAATACATAAAGTGCCAAACCATAGCTGATGGTGTCTTTAAGAAATAAAAACATACCGAAAGACACCCATCCACATATAGCAGATAGCCAAACCAGTACTGAAACAGTTATCAGTAGAAGTAATGGAATATGAGAGTATATCATCGATCTGAAAAGGGAGGTAGGAGATGAATCTCTACGACCGATAACAGAGAACCGATGAAAAGATTTCCTGAGAGGAAAACCATAGAATTCCATAGGTGATACTCCCTTTACGTCCATCTGACATTCACGGTACTCTGAGAGGAATCGGGCTTCAACATGCTGAGAAGCGCATATCACAGAAGAAAATCAAGCACAAACTTACATCACCACCTCCATAGGAGGCAAAGTTTGTAAAACTGAATTGTGGGTGTGGTGAGGGATGTATTTATAGGCATTTTGAGGTTTGGGAAACTTTGCCCCTCCTGGTAGGATTGTATATCCCATACGTCACTAGCTCATGGACTCTTGCCAATTACATGAAAGAAAGTGTCTCTCTTTTGCACTTTCAAATGTTGGGAGGTATGAAAACATAAATACATATGTACACATATACATATATATAAAGCGTCATAGAAGAACGCACTCTCCGGGTCTTGTACAGCAAGTATTATTTAATACAACAAAGCATGTATATATATATATATATATATATATATATCTCAGTGCATTCAGAGCCAGAACAAAACTGTTAACATACAGTTTCTGGGGAATATTTAGGCAGCGACACTCCTCTGTTTCAATTGCACATGCATTAAAACTTATTTACAAGTCGATTGTCATTGGCCACAACTAGACATATCCAACTCTACACCAAGCGGTGGGCGAGGCTTAAGTATTTTTTTCAACTGCAAACGAGCATTGGATTTTTACATTTTTTCTGCACTTCATAGAAGCAGATACATAAGAGATATGTTAGACAATGTTTATTTGGCATTTAACCCTTTCGTGACAGGGTTAAAGTGCCTACATCGGAACAACTGTTCCGATGTAGACAAATTGAAACTACGCGATCGTGCATACGATCGCGAGATTTCAATTATTGGATCGCATCTGGGGGGCGTCCCTACAATCCTAGGAACGCCCTCCAGACCGCGATTAAATCCCTGAAGCACAGAAGGCTTCAGGACAGCCGTTAGTTATGACGTTCCATTCCGTCATAACGGCTTTAAAGCCCAGTCTAATTATGACGGAATGGAACGGCATAACGGCTTTAAAAGGTTAACAGTAAGTTATTAAAAAAGAAAACTTGGTGTAGACTGTCCCTTTAAGTCAAAGGGACATAAAACAGGTTGAGATTTGTGCATATCATAAAAGAGGTAAATAAATAAAAATAGTTTGCATAAATTGCTGGCAAGTATTTTAAAATAATTTTCAAGAATAAGCAAAATTAATAACATAGCTAAGCTGCCTGGAGCAACCAACTCCACCCCCCTTATCAGTGCTTAGACACAAGCATTGTATTTCAACTGAGTTCACAGCTTCTAGGCATGCTCCAGCAGATAATGCCTATGCAATTTTGTATTCTACCAAAACAACAATAGATATAAACAATTCAGCAACATGCCAAAGCAAACATTTTAAACCTTCATATCTTTTTAAGAGGTCACATTCGGGTCCCAAATCAACAAAAATTTAGTACAACAACTGAAGGTTACTGCAATTATGGTAGACCACTTACAGGTCTCTATATCAAGACCTCAAATTTTAATTTTAATATAGAATTAGTAGTGAAGCCTTCAAACTGACACAATTTAAATTGGCTAAATTTTTGGGGTTTTCTATACATTTAAAGAGACAAAAACAAGTTGGGATAGAGACAAAATAATATATGTACTTTAATTACTTTACCTGCAAATTTATACTGCAGTGCCTCGCCATTAACCCTTTCTTTTTAGTTTCCGAATTGTAAAGCTCTAACTCCTCTCACACATTTCCTTCTATGGCTGTATCTATATCTATTGTTGTTTTGGTAGAATACAAAATTGCATAGGCATTATCTGCTGGAGCATGCCTAGAAGCTGTGAACTCAGTTGAAATACAATGCTTGTGTCTAAACACTGATAAGGGGGGTGGAGTTGGCTGCTCCATGCAGATTAGCTATGTTATTAATTTTGCTTATTCTTGAAAATTATTTTAAAATACTTGCCAGCAATTTATGCAAACTATTTTTAATTAATTAGCCCTTTTAGGATATGCACAGATCTCAACCTGTTTTGTTTTTCTTTTCTGTTTGCAGCAATTGTTAGCACTAATTGTTTGGTGCCATATAGATCGCAACTACTGTTTATTCAAAATGTTATTGTATAATGCTGCAATTCCTTGCCTGTATGCTGAATCATTACCTCAATAAAAATATTATATTAAAAAAAAAAAGCAGCAACGCAGCTATTACAAGTCTTGTCGGTATAGCTGTACGCAAGCCTTTTAGCCTGTAACGCAACGTCAGTCCCGCACTCGTAAACATGACGTTTTTTCATGGGTTTTCCATAGCGCATAACATTACGAGTTTTGCATTGAGGCTAAAAAGCTTGTGTTACACTCTGTAACGACAAGATCTATACCGCCATCTGAAAGCAGTAGTAATGAGTTTTACGCAACAAAACTGTTACATAAAACTCATAACTTAAGTGTTACAAAGTACACTAACACCCATAAACTACCTATTAACCCCTAAACCGAGGCACTCCCGCATCGCAAACACTATTTTAAACCTATTAACTCCTAATCTGCCGCTCCCGACATCGCCGCCACTAATAAAATGTATTAACCCCTATTCCGCTGCTCCCCGACATCGTTGCCACTATAATAAAGTTATTAACCCTAAACCGTCACCCTCCCGCATCGCAAACATTTTAATATTATTAACCCCTAATCTGCCGTCCGCCCACACTATACTAAAGTTATTAACCCCTACACTGCCGCAACTATAATAAACTTATTAACCCCTAAACTGCAAGCCCCCCACAACAAAATATACTAAATTAAACTATTAACCCCTAAACCGAAAGCCCCCACATTGCAATAAACTAATTTAAACTACTAACCCCTAAACCTAACGCCCCCCCTAACTTTATATTAAAATTACAATTTCCCTATCTTAAATTAAATTAAAACTTAACCTGTTAAATTAAAAAAACTAAGTTTAAACTAACAATTAAACTAATATAACTATTAAACTAAAATTAAACTAACTATCAATTAAAGAAAACTAAAATACACATTAAAAAAATCCTAAATCCTACTATAAAAATTTAAAAGTATCTAATTACAAAAAATAAAAAATACTAAATTACGAAAAATAACAAACGAAATTATCAAAAATAAAAAAGAATTACACCTAATCTAATAGCCCTATAAAAATAAAAAAAGCCGAGGGGGCGGGGCTTGGACATGGCTCTGATCAGACGCAGAGACTTGGAGCTCTTAAGCTAATAATGATAAAATGTAATTTCTCATAGAGTAACTATATTATTCTAACCTGGAACTACGAGATTCATATTTTTCAGCTCTTCCAGCATGGAATGATACAAAATTTACTTTGCTAATCCCTCAGAACCCGGACTTAGCACATAGGGCCTTGTAGCTGTGACATACGCCACAACACTCAGTTTCCGACCTGAGCCCTAAGAGAGTAACACTTAGGGGGAAAACGCTGAAAAATGAAATGGAAGAGTCCCGCAGCGTTCTTGGACTGCTTCTTAAAAGCTTTGAAACTAGAATGGACACCGCATTTGCAGACCTTTCCAGATTATGTCAATCCTTGGGTAGTGGCCGCACTACGCGAACAGAGGAACAGGCCACTCTGTGCAGAGACGGGGAAGCACAATGTGATTCCGCCATACAGCGGGATATCGCACATACAAGTGAACCCACAAATGCATTACAAGATTTGGGGGGTTTCCTCCGACCCGCTTACATCAGCCGCATCTATATACAGGAGCCGCAGCAGACTCCAAAAGTCTATCCTATGCTCTCTCTTGCTCCAGATGAGAATTCCGGTCACAGAATGGGAGGATTCAGAGCTACACAGGCCATAGCGATTGAACTTAAGAACATCCATCAGGTCTCCTTGGAAATTGGTAAACTTTACTCTGACCCACAAGACACCTGCACTAACCGATCAATAGACAGAAACCAACATGAGCTCAATGTTTTTGATTGCCCGGACTTACATCCGATCTGGTCTGAAACTATACAGCACAACACTCACCTCATGGACGATCTGGGACCTCTACAGTTAGTGATGGCCGGAGCTTGGGTCTACATAGAGGACGGTTTTGCTCCCTTAATAACCGGTAACCCCACTACATCCATGTCCTCAATGTCATGCCACGCAGTCAACTTTAAATGGCGCAAAACTACAATTCACCTGCAAAGATCATCACATCAGCCCCTGCAACCCCTCAGAAACAGGCTAAAGCACAGGTCCGGAGTGGGTTAAATTCATACTGGAAGACATGTCACTTTACACGCCCAAGGTTTGCGTGTCAGACTTACTCTGCAGTAACTCTTAGCGTTTTGAGCATAAGGACAGTTTCTCGCATAAAGACTCTCTAAGTTTGGTTTGGAGGTGTATGCAGCGTTATTAATGATAGGTTCTTATGATATACTTGTTTATATATACTATAGGACATTGTTCTCTGTATCACCACGTTTGGGCATCTGAATATGTGTTGAGCTTATACTTATTTTTACTGTCCCTCATACTAACAGTTTGGTAGACATAAAGAACCTGATTGTCTGGTACTTACTACTTTAACTTAACATATAAGTCATACCCTAGCGGATATTCCTGTACCAACTATTAGGCCCTCACTTACTTCCCCCCTTTTTCTCAACATTAATTAGAGTCTTACATTTTAGAGACCCTCCCTATGCTCCCTTAATATTTCAGTATGTTCTACTCTCTACAGTATAGTCCTACATAGTCCAGAAACCCACATATAAATGAGTAAGTAGCCCAGTCAGACATACTTTCTTAACATATATATATTACAAGTGTTTGCCTTTTTCAAAGTTATATGTCATGATGTTGATTTTTGCCATATAGCTTGTTGCTCCTGCCTTTTTTTTTTTTTTACATACTATATGTTATGTAGGAATAATTATGCTATTAGCAGGTTCTCCAGTACTTGTAAATTACTTAATGTCCGTGTTAACAGTTAGTGTGTGATATCAACGCTCTCCTTTGCGGTTGACACTGCTCCTATCAGCAAATCTCCTATTATTGATGTCTAATATCTGAGTTAATTGGCTAGTTCCATAAGTACTACTAATATGGCAGGTGAGCCCGTTGATCAGCTCATATATATAATCAAAAGCTTGTTGCTCGTTTAGCTTGATATGTAGTTTGGGGTTTTGAACATTTAGTTATATTTACAGTGAGGGTTTATGCATATTGTTTTTTGGACAGACATTGGTATCTGGCAAGCACTGCCACCATATAGAGGGGAACTGCTAGCCCATAATAGTTAGAGGGATCTCAATGCTTATATCCTTAATTTCTGTGCTCAAAAGGTCAGAGACCCAAGTGTTTCCACCAGCCTGATAACCCCCTTCCAGTCTCCTGTGCCCCCTGCTCCATACCAGGATACATAGTAATACTAGGCACATTAGATGCATAAGTAGGATATATCATCAGCACATGCTCCACAGTCATGGCATCCTCCTGCCTAACAGCTGTATTCTGGGGCCTCTGACAAGCTCCAGCTTTATACCTAAAACATTGCCTACCTGTTGTAATGATTGCATTTATATGTTAGTTTTGAGGATATGTATGTTTGTGTTTATATGTTCTAGCTCTCACCTCTTTTCGTTATAGCTCATTCTATTAAAAAAGGGAGCTCTTGTCCATGATAAGCCTCTCTCCTCCCTTTCCCGCCGGAGCTTATTGCCGGCGGGTCATATCCCCACTCCTTTTTCCAGCTTCGTCTATAGATGACACTCCCCTAGGAGAGGGGCTCATCCGGAGATTCCCTATATCCCGAACATTCTACAGCCCCCCTCTCCACATAATACTACAGAGTGATTAGTAAGGCCCCTCACTTCCCATAATTGAGCTCCGGCTTTATCCTGGTCACATATTCTACGCATTTGTCATTACTTTCTCATTATATAAACATAACACTATATTTAGATAATTACTTCGCTCTGATGGAGCCATGCCCATCCCAGTAGTCATGTAAATAACAGGCCCCCCCTGTGAAGCCCACCCTTATATCCATCCAATAAGTCTCTCCATGTCTGCTCTCATGTCCTATTTGGCTCCGCCCCCCCATTCCCCTCCTCACTCCACTTTGAGCGGCTCCTGCCCGCTGCGTCCCCTTATCCCTCTCCCCGCTAAATTGGTCCATAAGTGGCCAAACACAAGCTAATCCATGTTTATCTTACTATTACTAGATTATATAACGCTATAAATGCTTTTCATGATAATGTGGAGAATATACTCTATCTACCCCCTCCCTTTACCCCCATAAAACCAACCCTTCCTTGCTTTTATATTTTCTAAATTAATATTTTATGGTGTATTTATCCATCACAAGGTGGGGTCACTCCTAGCCTACATATCATATAAAAAATAAAAACTGAGGTCTCAATCTGGATAGTCCAAACTCTTTACTAATACCTTTAATAAACGGGATTTATATGCCCCTTCTATTTAGATTTATTGCCTAGTAAACCTCCATGCTCCTTCATAACACTAGCCAGCTATAGCTTCTCCATTCTTTTACCACTCACCATAGAGCACTACTCTTTAAATCTTTGAATGTATACAATGTCGGCATAACTTGTGTTGTTTACCTGGCAAGATCATGGTATTAGTACTGTACTATTCTCCTTTGTTACTATTGTTGGACGTTTCATTATTGTTATATTTGTTTATGACTTCAATAAAAAACTATTTAAAAAAAAAAAAAAAAAAAAAGCCAACCCAAAATAAAAAAAACCCTAGCCTACAATAAACTACCAATAGCCCTTAAAAGGGCCTTTTGTAGGGCATTGCCCTAAGTTAAGCTCTTTTACCTGTAAAAAAATTACAAAGACCCCCCAACAGTAAAACTCAGTATACGACGGCGACCATATGAAGAGGATGCTCCGCGCCGGATGTCTTCTGGATAGACCGCTCCACGCTGCCGGGATCAAGATACCGCCTGGATGGATGAAGACCTCGCCGCCTGGATGAAGACTTCTCTCCGCCTGTATGTCCGGACTTCAGAAACTGTAAGTGGATCTTCGAGGATTAGTGTTAGGTTTATTTAAACTTTTTCTTAAAAGAGCTAAATGCCCTTTTCAGGGCAATGCAAAAGAGCTAAATGCCCTTTTAAGGGCAATGCCCATACAAATGCCCTTTTCAGGGCAATGGGTAGATTATGTTTTTTTAGATATTTTTTTTTATTTTGGGGGGTTGGGTCTTTGTATTTTTTTCAGGTAAAAGAGCTGTTTAACTTAGGGCAATGTCCTACAAAACTTTATTTTTATTTTGTGGGTTTGGGGGGTGGGGTTTGTATACTGTTTGGGGTTGTTTTGTAGAAAAAGAGCTGATATCTTTAGGGCAATGCCCTACAAAAGGCCCTTTTAAGGGCCCATAAAATGTCATTTTAAGGGTCTTGGTAGTTTATTATAGATTAGGGCTTTTTATTTTGGGGTGGGTTATTTATTTTTTAAAGGTATTAGAATATAAATAATTTTTACTGTTTTGGATAATTTCGTTTGTTATTTTTTGCAATGGTCATTTTTTTTATTTTTTGGAATTTTAGTGTTTTTTATTTTTTGTAATGTTAGTTTTTAGTGTAAGGCAGCTTAGGTTTTATTTCACAGGTAAGTTTGTATTTTTTTTTTTAACTATATAGTTAGTAAATAGTTAATAACTATTTACTAACTAGTCTACCTAGTTAAAATAAATACAAACTTACTTGTGAAATAAAAATAAAACCTAATCACAGGTAAGTATGTATTTAGTTTTAAATAGGTATTGTAACTTTAATTTAGCTCTATTTTAATTATGTTAAAGTTAGGGGGTGTTAGGGTTAGGGTTATGTTAGGGTTACATTAGGGTTAGGTGTAGTGGTTATTATAGTTTAATTTAGGTTGTTGCGATGTGGGGGGCTGGCAGTTTAGGGGTTAATAGGTTTATTTAGTGGTAGTGATGTGGGAGGCCAGAGGTTTAGGGGTTAATAACTTGATTTAGTGGCGGCGATGTCGGGGAGCCGCAGAATAGGGGTTAATATATTTATTATAGTGTGGGCGGTGTTGGGGTGCAGGGGAATAGGGGTTAATAACTAGTATAGTGGTGGTGATATCAGGAGCGGCAGATTAGGGGTTAATATATTTATTTTGGCGGCGGCAATATCGGAGACAGTAGATTAGGGATTAATAACATTATGTAGGTGTCGGCGATGTCGGAGGCAGCAGATTAGGGGTGTTTAGATGTGGGGTTTATGTTAGGGTGTTAGGTTTAAACGTAACATTTCTTTTCCCCATAGACATCAATCAATCGTTACAGAGATTTTCATTCCGTGATTGCAGGTGTTAGGTTTTTTTCTGACACTCTCTCCCCATTGATGTCTATGGGGAAAGCGTGCACGAGCACGTTAAAACAGCGCTTGCATTTTGTGAGGTATGGAACTCAACGCAACCATATCGCACGCACAAGCCGGCTGTTTCAAAACTGTTTCAAAACTTGTAATGGCTGCGCGATATAGAGGGTGAAATAACTCAACTTTTGTTGGGTTTGTTAAAAACCTTCTAGCGCACATAACTCGTAATCTACCTGATTGACAGCTGAGTACCACTGTAGAGAGGGAGCACTGGGTAAGCAACAGGAGATCGTTTCCTTTTTTTTACATTTCTTTTTGCCTTTCTTATATGAGGCCATTGCCTCATTATTTTCTAAGGTTAAAACTAAGAGCTGAAGTTTGAGTGAAATGATCTCATGTATAATGATTTAGGACAGTGATACATTCAGAGCTGTTTCTTTTTCTTTGTCATTACTGCTTCTTTTGTTTTTAAATAAAATCCGTTTTTAGTGCATTTCCATACTTTATAGTTTTAAGAAGTTCTGCACAGGATGTTCATTGCAGTTATTTGTCACTAGGAAGATTCTGATTACTGTTGGATTACTGCATAATGAAATGGAATTTAGGTCAGTATTATCATATATGATATATAAGAGTATATAACTATATTTATTTCCTTGGTGTCTTGTATTATTTTTTTTTTTTTTGTTTTCAATAAAAATAAATACATAAAAAAAAGTTCCCAAGGGATGTGTTCCTGGAGTGCAAAGTAACGCAAATTTTCCAATCAGTCTACAGGGAGTGCAGAATTATTAGGCAAGTTGTATTTTTGAGGATTAATTTTATTATTGAACAACAACCATGTTCTCAATGAACCCAAAAAACTCATTAATATCAAAGCTGAATAGTTTTGGAAGTAGTTTTTAGTTTGTTTTTAGTTATAGCTATTTTAGGGGGATATCTGTGTGTGCAGGTGACTATTACTGTGCATAATTATTAGGCAACTTAACAAAAAACAAATATATACCCATTTCAATTATTTATTTTTACAAGTGAAACCAATATAACATCTCAACATTCACAAATATACATTTCTGACATTCAAAAACAAAACAAAAACAAATCAGTGACCAATATAGCCACCTTTCTTTGCAAGGACACTCAAAAGCCTGCCATCCATGGATTCTGTCAGTGTTTTGATCTGTTCACCATCAACATTGCGTGCAGCAGCAACCACAGCCTCCCAGACACTGTTCAGAGAGGTGTACTGTTTTCCCTCCTTGTAAATCTCACATTTGATGATGGACCACAGGTTCTCAATGGGGTTCAGATCAGGTGAACAAGGAGGCCATGTCATTAGATTTTCTTCTTTTATACCCTTTCTTGCCAGCCACGCTGTGGAGTACTTGGACGCGTGTGATGGAGCATTGTCCTGCATGAAAATCATGTTTTTCTTGAAGGATGCAGACTTCTTCCTCTACCACTGCTTGAAGAAGGTGTCTTCCAGAAACTGACAGTAGGACTGGGAGTTGAGCTTGACTCCATCCTCAACCTGAAAAGGCCCCACAAGCTCATCTTTGATGATACCAGCCCAAACCAGTACTCCACCTCCACCTTGCTGGTGTCTGAGTCGGACTGGAGCTCTCTGCCCTTTACCAATCCAGCCACGGGCCCATCCATCTGGCCCATCAAGACTCACTCTCATTTCATCAGTCCATAAAACCTTAGAAAAATCAGTCTTGAGATATTTCTTGGCCCAGTCTTGACGTTTCAGCTTGTGTGTCTTGTTCAGTGGTGGTCGTCTTTCAGCCTTTCTTACCTTGGCCATGTCTCTGAGTATTGCACACCTTGTGCTTTTGGGCACTCCAGTGATGTTGCAGCTCTGAAATATGGCCACACTGGTGGCAAGTGGCATCTTGGCAGCTGCACGCTTGACTTTTCTCAGTTCATGGGCAGTTATTTTGCGCCTTGGTTTTTCCACACGCTTCTTGCGACCCTGTTGACTATTTTGCATGAAACACTTGATTGTTCGATGATCACGCTTCAGAAGCTTTGCAATTTTAAGAGTGCTGCATCCCTCTGCAAGATATCTCACTATTTTTGACTTTTCTGAGCCTGTCAAGTCCTTCTTTTGACCCATTTTGCCAAAGGAAAGGAAGTTGCCTAATAATTATGCACACCTGATATAGGGTGTTGATGTCATTAGACCACACCCCTTCTCATTACAGAGATGCACATCACCTAATATGCTTAATTGTAGTAGGCTTTCGAGCCTATACAGCTTGGAGTAAGACAACATGCATAAAGAGGATGATGTGGTCAAAATACTCATTTGCCTAATAATTCTGCACTCCCTGTATATGCAGATGTTTTGCAATGAAATGTTTTATTTTTGATACCACACACACACACATATATATATATATATATATATATATATATATATGTGTAAATATACACTCACATACATATATACACACTAGGGCTGCATGATTAATCGCATATGCGATTTAAAACCATGATTAATCGCCGCGATTTAAAAATCGCGAGAGTACGAGATTGAAAGAATATATAAAAAACTCTCTGTTGGTCATGAAAACGGAGGCGAAGAGGGAGGATGAGAGTCAATGACACATCCCCCATGTTTTCCTGGACAGTCACTCAACTAAATGACTAACACATGAAGCAGTGTGCATTGTACAACCTTTACTGCACTTAGAAACACAAATCATGCTGCTGGACAGTCAGCACTTTTCAGGTTTCTCCATGCACTCTGCTTCATATGTTACTCATACCACAGCTACAGTAGGTAGACTGACTGCCCAAGAAAACATGGACAATATGGTAAAAACTGGCCAGCTAATTTCATTTCAATTAGCTTTGTATGTGTTCAGTTCACTTGTTTGTATTATATACTCTAACTATAACTGCATGTGCGCATGCGTGAAACGTGTTAGGTGTTACTGTCTGTGACTTCTGGCATTTGTCCAATAAACCCCAGTTATGCAAGATTCTGAGATCCAGCGTGATTCCTTTCTTCATTTATTTGTACTACAGAATAGCTATGTGATGTAATATGACAGGCCACAGGATGTCAGGATTGACCTTGTCAATGCCACATCCCTCATGTTTGCCTGGGCAGTCACTCATCTAAATGAATAACAAATGCAGCAGTGTGTGCATTGTACTGCCTTAATTGCACTTATACACAAAGCATACTGCTGTAAAGTCAGCACTTTTCAGGTTTCTCTATGCTTACACTGCTTCATATGTTAATCGTACCACAGCTAGACTTACTGCCCAAGATAACATGACAATGTTGTATCAGAAAACCTAAGAACTGGCTAGTGTCTACTATGTAACCACAGCACAGGCAGCTAATTTTATTTTAACTATTTTGTGGTTTGTATTTTTATGCTCCCAGAGTGTATTGGACATTGAGAATTATTATTATTATTATTATTATTATTATTATTATTAAAAGGTATTTGTAGAGCGCCAACAGATTCCGCAGCGCTACTTTTACATTGAGAAACATGTACATTAAGATTCTGTAGTGTTAAATAATCTTTTATTGAAAAATTAAGGTGTTATAGTCATATAAGAAAATCGCGATTAAAATCCCAATCACAATTTTTTGGGGTCCAAAATCGCGATTTCCATTTTCCCCCATATTGCCCAGCCCTAATACACACACATACACATATACACATACACACCAGTATAAATGACAAGAGGCAAGGTGAGATGTAAAGTCTGATATTTAACCCCTAGTGACCACAGCACTTTTCAGTTTTCTTACCGTTTGTGACCAGGGTGTCAGGGTTTTTTCCCTGCTTTGTTTGCCATGTGCTGCTGGCAGCCATTTTACTCACTTCTCTTGCTGAGTCTGGTGCAGAGTGTGTGATGCTGCTCATTTCCTGCACGCCCTCTTATGGTCAGACTGGTGTACATCATCCGTGTGAGACAGGTTGCAGTCTCAGAATTGTGATGTCATCACTTATTATTTAAAGGGCCTCTGTTCAGTATGCATTGCACTTGCGTTGTCTCAGACCTGTTTGTGAGTTCCAGTTCCTGTGTATTACCTGGCTGTCTGACGTCCCTCTTGGTTCCTGATCCCTGGCTTGTTCCTGACTCTGCTGTTCTCCTTGTTCCTGATTCCGGCTCGTCTGACTACTCGCTTTGGTTCCTGACTCGGCTCGTCTCACTATTCGCTTTGGCTCCTGACTCAGCTCGTCTGACTACCAGCTCTGGCTTTGACTCCTGGCTTGTTATTTGACTTGTGGACTTTTTATTATTTTTTTTATTAATAAAAGGTGTGATTTTTTTGCACTTCTCATCTCAGTCTGATTTCTGGTACCCTGATATTATGCAAGGGCCATGATTCCTGATGCTGCTAATAATCCACCTTTATCTACCATCATTTCCAGGATGTATGAACGGGATCACCGTTTTTATCAATTTGCACTAGCCCTGCAAACCCTGCTGACTCGCACTGCACATTTGGACCAAAGTGTCCCGCAAGTTGTGGCTGCTCCTGTTTCCGCTGCTGCACCTAGTCCTACCAGGAGAATGTCCGGTTCTGCACCTCTACCTCAGTGATATGGAGGTGATCCTATTCAGTGCAGAGGGTTTTTGAACCAGGTGGGAATTTACTTTGAGATGTTACCTCAGGCGTTACCCCCGTGGACAGAGATAAGGTGGGATTTCTCATCTCGTTACTCTCTGACACAGCTCTTGCCTGGGCTAATCCCTTGTGGGAGACAAATAAACCTGTGATTTCAAATTACCCTGAATTTGTGGCCTCCTTTCGAAGGGTATTTGATGTTCCGGCTCGCTCCTCCTCTGCTGCTAAACAACTCATGTCCATTCAGCAAGGTACAAGATCTGTTGCTCAGTATGCCATTGAGTTCCGTATGCTTGCCACAGAGGTAGGTTGGAACAATGAAGACCTTGTTGCCACCTTCTTTCATGGGCTCTCTGATGCGATTAAAGACAAAGTTGCTGCCAGAGATTTACCAGAGGATCTCGAGGCATTGTGTCTTTTTTTATCCTAATTGACATCAGACTCAGAGACAGGCCCTCTTTCAAGGAGCGCTTCTGGAAGCCTCCTGTTCCGTTGTCTCCTACATGTTCATTCCCACCTATGCCTCCCTCTCCTCCCATGCCTCCTGGTCCCGTGTCACCAGGTACTGCTGAGCTGATGCAGTTGGGATTCACGCATATCTCCATGGTGGAGAGGGCCTTTAGGAGGAGGGAGGGGCTCTGCCTCTATTGTGGATTACAGGGCCACCTTTTAAAGTCTTGTCCTACACGGCCGGGAAACGCTCGCACCTAAGGTCCTGTCGGGGGCAGACCTTGGGTGGTTTATCCTCGTCCCCGGAACTGCTAAAGGAGAAACCTTTGGTCACAGTTGTCCTTTCCTGGGTGGACTCCTCCATAGTCAGCCAGGCTCTTGTTGATTCCGGTGCTGCGGGCTATTTCATTGACAGTGCTTTTGTATCAAAGCACTCCATTCCTGTTTTGCCTCGGTCTGTTCCACTTGCTATTGAGGCCATTGATGGCAGGCTCCTTCAGTTCGCACTTGTTACTCACGAAACCTCTCCGTTATCTATGGCTGTTGGGGCTCTCCATTTTGAAACCCTCCAGTTCCAGGTGATAAACTCTCCGCATTGTCCAGTTGCTCTGGGTAATCCCTGGCTCCAAAAACACAATCCCAGTCTCGACTGGCGCAGGTCCAAAATTTTGTCATGGTCTCCGCAATGTATTTTCCCTTGTCTTCAGAAACCATTTAAAGTCTTGTGCACTTCTTTGGTATCTCAATTGCCAGAGTAGTACCGAGAGTTACTTCCTAGACGTTTTTGACAAGGTGCGTGCCGGTACGTTGTCTCCTCACCGGTCTTACGATTGTGCCATTGACCTGGAGCCATTCCTCCTCGGGGCCGGGATTACCCTCTGTCTGTTGCGGAGACTTGTGCTATGGAGAAGAATGTTGCTGATGCTCTGTCGCGGGGGATCATCCACAAATCCTGCTCTCCTGCAGGGGCTAGCTTCTTCTTGGTGAAGAAAAAGGGTGGCGAGTTAAGACCATGCATCGATTATAGGGGTCTTAATCGTCTTACCATTAAGAATGCTTACCCTATTCCTCTCATTACAGAACTCTTTGACCGCCTCAAGGGAGCTACGGTCTTTTCTAAACTTGATTTGAGAGGAGCGTACAATCTCGTTAGGATCAAGGAGGGCCACGAATGGAAAACAGCATTTAACACCAGGAGCGGGCATTATGAATATCTTGTCATGGCCTTTGGCCTAAGTATAACAGTGTGTTGTGGTATACTTAGACAACATCCTCATACACTCACCCACACTTGAGGCTCATCATTCTGATGTTACACGGGTTCTTCTGAGACTACTTGAGAACGGCCTGTTTTGTAAACTCGAGAAATGTGAGTTCCATCAGACTCAAGTAACCTTCCAAGGTTATTTTATCTCTGTTGCAGGGTTCTCCATTGATCCTGACAAGTTGTCTGCAGTTCTGCAGTGGCCTCGCCCAGTTGGTCTTCGGTCTATTCAGCGTTTTTTGGGCTTCGCCAATTACTATAGAAAGTTTATTAAAAACTTTTCTTCCTTGGTCAAACCTATCACAGACATGACCCGTAAAGAGAATGATCCACTCCATTGGTCACCTACTGCCATTAAGGCCTTTGATAGTCTTAATACTGCCTTTGCTGCTGCTCAAGTTCTGGCTCATCCTAACCCTGTCCTGCCTTTCGTTCTTGAGGTCGATGCGTCTGAGGCTGGAGTAGGTGCCCTCTTGTCTCAACGTCCTACGCCTGACGGTTCCTTGCATCAGTGCGGTTTCTTCTCTAAGAAATTGTCTCCAGCGGAGTGAAATTATGAAATTGGTGACAGGGAATTACTGGCCATAATTTTGGCACTCAAGGAATGGAGGCATCTTCTTGAGGGTACTAGCGTACCAGTGCTCATTCTTACTGACCACAAGAATTTAACTTATCTATCCGAAGCAAAAAGTTTGTCGCCCTGACAGGCCAGATGGGAGCTATTTTTTGTCTCGGTTTAACCCCTTAATGACCGAGGACGTGCAGGGTATGTCCTCTAAAAAAAGACAGTTAACGCCTGAGGACATACCCTGCACGTCCTCGGTCTGGAAAGCAGCTGGAAGCGATCCTGCTCGCTTCCAGCCGCCTTCCGGTTATTGCAGTGATGCCTCGATATTGAGGCATTCTGCAATAACCCTGCGTGGCCATCCGATGCAGAGAGAGCCCTCTCTGCACCGGACATCGATGGCCGGTATTGTTGGTGGGAGCAGACGTGGGAGGCGGGTGGGCGGCCATCGATGGGCCGTGTGGTGTGGAGGGGGGCAGGACTGGGGACGGGACCCACGGGGGCACGCAAGGATGCGCGTGCACGGGGGGCGGCGTTGGGCGCATGCATGGGGCAGGAGAGCGGTTGGGAACCGCTACACTACAGAAAAATGTAATGATAATAAGTGGAAGAAAAGGGGGGATTTACAATTTATAAACAATCTAAGGGATCTGGGAGTGGGGGGAAGCTACACTACAGAAAAGTGCAAAAAAATAAAAAAAGCATAATTGTTTTTACTAAACTGGGTACTGGCAGACAGCTGCCAGTACCCAAGATGGCACCCATTAAGGTAGGGGGAGGGTTAGAGAACTGTTTGGTGGGGGATCAGTGAGGTTGGGGGCTAAGGGGGGATCCTACACAGCATCATATGTAAATATGCTTAAAAAAAAACACAAACAAAAAAGCAACTATACCTTTTATTTTAGTATTGGCAGACTTTCTGCCAGTACTTAAGATGGCGGGGACAATTGTGGGGTGGGGAAGGGAAGAGAGCTGTTTGGGAGGGATCAGGGGGTCTGATGTTTCAGGTGGGAGGCCAAAGCCATATATATATATTTCTGAACAAAGGAGATCCCAGAGAAGCATTTACAACCATTTGTGCCATAATTGCACAAGCTGTTTGTAAATGATTTCAGTGAGAAACCTAAAATTGTGAAAAATGTAACTTTTTTTATATTTGATCGCATTTGGCAGTGAAATGGTGGCATGAAATATACCAAAATGGGCCTAGATCAATACTTTGGATTGTTTACTACACTACACTACACTAAAGCTAAAATTACCCCAAAAAGCTCCCTACATGCTCCCTAATTAACCCTTTAAGGACACAGCTTTCAGTTTGCTCAATTGTTTTATGACGGAAAAATTCCGTCATATGTCCTTAAGAGGTTAACCTTTCACTGCTTGGCATAATACATGTGTGGTGCGCAGTGGCATTTAGCGGCCTTCTTATTACCAAAAAGCAATGCCAAAGCCATAAATGTCTGCTATTTCTGAACAAAGGGGATCCCAGAGAAGAATTTACAACCATTTATGCCATAATTGCACAAGCTGTTTGTAAATAATTTCAGTGAGAAGCTGAAAGTTTGTGAAACAATTTGTGAAAAAGTGAACGTTTTTTTGTATTTGATCGCATTTGGCGGTAAAATGGTGGCATGAAATATACCAAAATGGGCCTAGATCAATACTTTGGGATGTCTTCTAAAAAAAATATGTCAGTGTTCCAATATAACTACGCTAATTTTGAAAAAAAGTAGTTTGGAAATAGATTTAGAATGACTCGCCTGCATGTACTTCTGAGAGAGGTTTTGGCAATGTTGGAGGTTCCCAGTTCTGATCCGTCAGCTGAATCTCAGTCTTCTGAATCAGATAGCGAGCTTGTTTAAATGACTGGAGGGATTATTATTATTATTATCGGTTATTTGTAGAGCGCCAACAGATTCCGCAGCGCTATAAACAAAGGGGGAGTACAACAAAACAATTATAGGGTAGAGGGCCCTGCCAAGAGTTGCACTGTTGTAGTCAGCTCTTAAGAAGGTGATCTACAGACAGCTGGACTTTTAGGCTTACATGCTAAGAGGGTTCAGGGGATTGCAGTAGAGGAGAGGAGCTGGTATTAGGAAAGGTTAGCGTAGGTTGTATGCGTCCCTGAACAGTAGAGTCTTTAGGGAGCACTTGAAGCTTTTAAAACTAGAAGAGAGTCTTGTGGAGCGAGGCAGAGAGTTCCATAAGATGGGAGCCAGTCTGGAGAAGTCCTGTAAACGGGAGTGTGATGAGGTGACAAGAGAGGAGGAGAGTAGGAGGTCGTGAGCAGAGCGAAGGGGACGGGAGGGAGAGTATCTGGAGACAAGGTCTGAGATGTAGCGGGGAGCAGTGCAGTTGAGGGCTTTGTATGTAAGAGTGAGAGTTTTGTGTTTGATCCTAGAGGCAAGAGGAAGCCAGTGAAGGGATTGGCAGAGAGGCGCCGCAGATGAAGAGCGACGTGTAAGGAAGATGAGTCTGGCAGAGGCATTCATTATGGATTGTAAAGGAGCTAGGCGGCAGGAGGGGAGACCAGAGAGGACAGAGTTGCAGTAATCAAGGCGGGAAATAATGAGAGAGTGGATTAAAATCTTAGTTGTGTCTTGTGTAAGGAAGTGTCTAATTTTAGAGATGTTTTTAAGGTGGAAGCGGCAGGCTGTAGCCAAGGACTGAATGTGAGGAGTGAAGGAAAGATCTGAGTCAAATGTGACCCCGAGACATCGGGCATGCGGGGTAGGGGTAATGATGGAGTTGTCGACAGTTATAGAGATATTGGGGGTGGAGATTTTGGAAGAAGGGGGGAAAATGAGGAGCTCAGTTTTGGAGAGATTTAGCTTGAGGTAGTGAGAGGACATCCAGGAAGAGATGTGAGAAAGACAGTTAGTGACACGGGTTAGCAAGGAAGGAGATAGTTCTGGTGCAGAGAAGTAGATTTGGGTGTCATCGGCATACAGATGATATTGGAAACTGTGGGACTTAATAAGGGAACCTAGTGATGACGTATAGATTGAGAAGAGAAGGGGACCGAGGACAGAGCCTTGCGGTACTCCGACAGAAAGGGGTGACGGGGCAGAGGAGGCCCCAGAGAAGGCTACACTGAAGGTACGGTTTGACAGGTAGGAAGAGAGCCACGAAAGGGCTGTGTCACAGATGCCGAAGGATTGGAGGGTTTGGAGCAAAAGAGGGTGGTCGACAGTGTCAAAGGCTGCGGACAGATCAAGGAGGATAAGCAGAGAGAAGTGGCCTTTTGATTTAGCTGTAAGTAGGTCGTTGGTGACCTTAACAATAGCTGTCTCTGTGGAGTGATAGGGACGAAATCCAGATTGCAGCGGGTCAAGAAGGGAGTTTAACGTAAGGAAATGGGATAGGCGTGCATATACTAGTTTTTCGAGAAGCTTTGAAGCAAGAGGGAGGAGGGAAATTGGGCGGTAGTTGGATGGGGAGGTAGGATCAAGGGAAGGTTTTTTGAGGATAGGTGTGACCAGTGCATGTTTCAATGATGAGGGAAATGTACCAGTGCTGAGGGAGAGGTTGAAAATGTGTGTTAGCATAGGGGTAAGGGTAGCAGAGAGAGAGGGGAGCAGCTGTGAGGGGATAGGGTCAAGGGGACAGGTAGTGAGGTGAGAGCGCAGTATAAGTGCTGAAACTTCGTCCTCAGTAACAGGGGAGAATGAACTAAGTTTCAGGTTATGAGGGTTGTGGTTGAGTGAGAGTATTTGAGGGGGGGAGAGAATGGAATTGTGTTGAGAGCTGATTTCATGTCTGATGGAATCAATTTTGTTAATGAAGTGACTGGCAAAGTCTTGAGCTGACAGAGAAGTTGTATTAGGAAGTGGGGGAGGGCGGAGGAGAGTATTGAAAGTGGAGAACAGACGTTTTGGATTTGAAGAAAGATTAGAGATAAGAGTAGAGAAGTAGTGTTGCTTGTGGAGATTAAGGGCAGAGTAGTAGGAGTTCAAGATGAATTTGTAATGAAGAAAATCAGCTGAACTCCGTGATTTTCTCCAATGCCGTTCAGCAGTACGGGAACATCTGCGTAGGTACCGTGTCAGATGAGTATGCCAGGGCTGGGGATGAGTGTGTGATTTCCTAGCAGTGGTAAGAGGGGCGAGATCGTCAAGGACGGATATAAGGGTGGAATTATAGTGGCAGATAGATTGTTCAGGGCAGGAAAAGGAGGAGAAGGATGAGAGGAGCGGTTGAAGGGAATTAGTAAGTTGTTGCTGATCTAAAGACCTAATGCTTCTGTGAAGTTTGGTGTGAGGAGTAGAAGGTGGGAGAGTTGTAGGAAGGGATGATATGTTGCAGGTAAGGAGATGGTGGTCAGAAAGAGGAAAAGGGGAGTTTGAGAAGTTTGAGAGAGTGCATCGATAGCTAAAGATCAGGTCAAGGGAGTGACCGTCTTTGTGAGTGGGAGAATCAGTCCATTGTGAGAGACCAAAAGAGGAAGTGAGTTGCAGAAATTGTTTAGCAGATGAGGCAGTGGGATTGTTAATGGGGATGTTGAAGTCGCCAAGAATGAGGGCAGGGGTGTCTGAGGAAAGGAAATAAGGAAGCCAGGCAGCAAAGTGGTCTAAAAATTGAGTTGGGGAGCCAGGGGGGCGGTATATGACTGCAACACGTATAGAGAGGGGAGAGAATAACCGAATCATGTGTGCTTCAAATGAAGAAAATGTGAGTGAAGAGAAGGGCTGTATTTGTTGGAAGGTGCAACGAGAGGAAAGTAAAATACCGACACCACCTCCTTGTCTATTGACAGACCTAGGAGTGTGGCTGAAATGGAGACCCCCATGTGACAGTGCAGCAGTGGATGCTGTGTCTGAAGCAGAGAGCCAGGTTTCTGTAAGAGCCAGAAGGTTAAGAGAGTGGGAGATAAAGAGATCATGGATAGAAGTTAGCTTGTTGCAAACAGAGCGAGAGTTCCAGAGTGCACAAATGAAGGGGGAGGGGGTTTTAGATGTAAGAGGAATGCGATTAAGGTTACCAGAGTTTAGTTTTTGAAGTCTATTGAAAGGCACACAAGGATGTGAAAGGTTAGGAGGTTGTGAGGGACCAGGATTAGGGGAGATGTCGCCAGCAGCTAGTATGAGCAAGAGGGAGAGTGACATGAGATGAGAAGCAGATTTGCAGTAATGAGACTGTTGTTTAACTGAAGTGCAGGGGGGAGAGAGAGTATTTAGGAATAAGTAGAGTTCATGAGTACAAAAGTAAGGTGAGTATAAGAGAGATGGGCTAATGAACAGTGCAGGTGGAGAGGGAGAAGGAGTAAGTGAGTAATGTAGTTTGTTGTAGAGACAAGAGGTAGCAAAAAGGAATATGAAGATATTGAGCATTATTCTGAAAGTGGGAACCAAGTAAACGCATAAGACACAGTGTTACAGCAGCACTTGCAAGAGGATACAATGATATACATAAAACATAGTAATACAAGAGTACTTGCCTTGTGTCTTGCCCCTTGCCCAATCCTTGTTCAATTCTTGTATAATTCTTAAAAATTAATGCCTCACTTATAAAATGTTCACTTTGAAAATGTGAACATATGCTATTGTTAAAAAGTACACAGCCCTGTTACCAATGCACAAACCCCTGTGCAATGCACATCCCCTAACTAGTCTGAAATATATACAGGTAGGGCAGTCAGCTGAGTCCACTAAATTGACTTAATTGCTAATCAAAGACAGTTAGTAAGGCCAATTGGAATGTTAGAGTCTGGTCAGGGTGAGATGAGTTAAGTAAACAGACAATAAAATTTGGAGGGGGTTAAAACTGTGACATAAGAAAACTATAAATTTTAGAGTTATAGCAAGTATTGATAAGGAGTGAGCATCACATGGCAATTAACTAGACAGTAGAATTGAGACATTGGGAAAAATCATTTAAAAAAATGCAGGACTTTATTTTAACAGACTAAATTCAATTGCTCAAACACAGAGGGATTTGTTGTAAAATGACAGAAATGCAGGTTATAGCAAGATATCAGTGCAGGGCCTGAGTTCACGTACCAAAAAGAGGGATTTGTTGTAAAATGACAGAAATGCAGGTTATAGCAAGATATCAGTGCAGGGCCTGAGTTCACGTACCAAAAAGAGGGATTTGTTGTAAAATGACAGAAATGCAGGTTATAGCAAGATATCAGAGCAGGGCCTGAGTTCACGTACCAAAAAGAGGGATTTGTTGTAAAATGACAGAAATGCAGGTTATAGCAAGATATCAGTGCAGGGCCTGAGTTCACGTACCTGAAAGCAGAAGAGACAGTAGGTTAACTCAGCATTCCTTAGCAGATGTCAGTAGGCAGTTTGATAGTTAGTAACCAGCAGTGTGGAGAGTATTGAGTGTAATTCTTGTATAATTCTTAAAAATTAATGCCTCACTTATAAAATGTTCACTTTGAAAATGTGAACATATGCTATTGTTAAAAAGTACACAGCCCTGTTACCAATGCACAAACCCCTGTGCAATGCACATCCCCTAACTAGTCTGAAATATATACAGGTAGGGCAGTCAGCTGAGTCCACTAAATTGACTTAATTGCTAATCAAAGACAGTTAGTAAGGCCAATTGGAATGTTAGAGTCTGGTCAGGGTGAGATGAGTTAAGTAAACAGACAATAAAATTTGGAGGGGGTTAAAACTGTGACATAAGAAAACTATAAATTTTAGAGTTATAGCAAGTATTGATAAGGAGTGAGCATCACATGGCAATTAACTAGACAGTAGAATTGAGACATTGGGAAAAATCATTTCAAAAAATGCAGGACTTTATTTTAACAGACTAAATTCAATTGCTCAAACACAGAGGGATTTGTTGTAAAATGACAGAAATGCAGGTTATAGCAAGATATCAGTGCAGGGCCTGAGTTCACGTACCAAAAAGAGGGATTTGTTGTAAAATGACAGAAATGCAGGTTATAGCAAGATATCAGTGCAGGGCCTGAGTTCACGTACCAAAAAGAGGGATTTGTTGTAAAATGACAGAAATGCAGGTTATAGCAAGATATCAGAGCAGGGCCTGAGTTCACGTACCAAAAAGAGGGATTTGTTGTAAAATGACAGAAATGCAGGTTATAGCAAGATATCAGTGCAGGGCCTGAGTTCACGTACCTGAAAGCAGAAGAGACAGTAGGTTAACTCAGCATTCCTTAGCAGATGTCAGTAGGCAGTTTGATAGTTAGTAACCAGCAGTGTGGAGAGTATTGAGTGTAATTCTTGTATAATTCTTAAAAATTAATGCCTCACTTATAAAATGTTCACTTTGAAAATGTGAACATATGCTATTGTTAAAAAGTACACAGCCCTGTTACCAATGCACAAACCCCTGTGCAATGCACATCCCCTAACTAGTCTGAAATATATACAGGTAGGGCAGTCAGCTGAGTCCACTAAATTGACTTAATTGCTAATCAAAGACAGTTAGTAAGGCCAATTGGAATGTTAGAGTCTGGTCAGGGTGAGATGAGTTAAGTAAACAGACAATAAAATTTGGAGGGGGTTAAAACTGTGACATAAGAAAACTATAAATTTTAGAGTTATAGCAAGTATTGATAAGGAGTGAGCATCACATGGCAATTAACTAGACAGTAGAATTGAGACATTGGGAAAAATCATTTCAAAAAATGCAGGACTTTATTTTAACAGACTAAATTCAATTGCTCAAACACAGAGGGATTTGTTGTAAAATGACAGAAATGCAGGTTATAGCAAGATATCAGTGCAGGGCCTGAGTTCACGTACCAAAAAGAGGGATTTGTTGTAAAATGACAGAAATGCAGGTTATAGCAAGATATCAGTGCAGGGCCTGAGTTCACGTACCTGAAAGCAGAAGAGACAGTAGGTTAACTCAGCATTCCTTAGCAGATGTCAGTAGGCAGTTTGATAGTTAGTAACCAGCAGTGTGGAGAGTATTGAGTGTAATTCTTGTATAATTCTTAAAAATTAATGCCTCACTTATAAAATGTTCACTTTGAAAATGTGAACATATGCTATTGTTAAAAAGTACACAGCCCTGTTACCAATGCACAAACCCCTGTGCAATGCACATCCCCTAACTAGTCTGAAATATATACAGGTAGGGCAGTCAGCTGAGTCCACTAAATTGACTTAATTGCTAATCAAAGACAGTTAGTAAGGCCAATTGGAATGTTAGAGTCTGGTCAGGGTGAGATGAGTTAAGTAAACAGACAATAAAATTTGGAGGGGGTTAAAACTGTGACATAAGAAAACTATAAATTTTAGAGTTATAGCAAGTATTGATAAGGAGTGAGCATCACATGGCAATTAACTAGACAGTAGAATTGAGACATTGGGAAAAATCATTTCAAAAAATGCAGGACTTTATTTTAACAGACTAAATTCAATTGCTCAAACACAGAGGGATTTGTTGTAAAATGACAGAAATGCAGGTTATAGCAAGATATCAGTGCAGGGCCTGAGTTCACGTACCAAAAAGAGGGATTTGTTGTAAAATGACAGAAATGCAGGTTATAGCAAGATATCAGTGCAGGGCCTGAGTTCACGTACCTGAAAGCAGAAGAGACAGTAGGTTAACTCAGCATTCCTTAGCAGATGTCAGTAGGCAGTTTGATAGTTAGTAACCAGCAGTGTGGAGAGTATTGAGTGTAATTCTTGTATAATTCTTAAAAATTAATGCCTCACTTATAAAATGTTCACTTTGAAAATGTGAACATATGCTATTGTTAAAAAGTACACAGCCCTGTTACCAATGCACAAACCCCTGTGCAATGCACATCCCCTAACTAGTCTGAAATATATACAGGTAGGGCAGTCAGCTGAGTCCACTAAATTGACTTAATTGCTAATCAAAGACAGTTAGTAAGGCCAATTGGAATGTTAGAGTCTGGTCAGGGTGAGATGAGTTAAGTAAACAGACAATAAAATTTGGAGGGGGTTAAAACTGTGACATAAGAAAACTATAAATTTTAGAGTTATAGCAAGTATTGATAAGGAGTGAGCATCACATGGCAATTAACTAGACAGTAGAATTGAGACATTGGGAAAAATCATTTCAAAAAATGCAGGACTTTATTTTAACAGACTAAATTCAATTGCTCAAACACAGAGGGATTTGTTGTAAAATGACAGAAATGCAGGTTATAGCAAGATATCAGTGCAGGGCCTGAGTTCACGTACCAAAAAGAGGGATTTGTTGTAAAATGACAGAAATGCAGGTTATAGCAAGATATCAGTGCAGGGCCTGAGTTCACGTACCTGAAAGCAGAAGAGACAGTAGGTTAACTCAGCATTCCTTAGCAGATGTCAGTAGGCAGTTTGATAGTTAGTAACCAGCAGTGTGGAGAGTATTGAGTGTAATTCTTGTATAATTCTTAAAAATTAATGCCTCACTTATAAAATGTTCACTTTGAAAATGTGAACATATGCTATTGTTAAAAAGTACACAGCCCTGTTACCAATGCACAAACCCCTGTGCAATGCACATCCCCTAACTAGTCTGAAATATATACAGGTAGGGCAGTCAGCTGAGTCCACTAAATTGACTTAATTGCTAATCAAAGACAGTTAGTAAGGCCAATTGGAATGTTAGAGTCTGGTCAGGGTGAGATGAGTTAAGTAAACAGACAATAAAATTTGGAGGGGGTTAAAACTGTGACATAAGAAAACTATAAATTTTAGAGTTATAGCAAGTATTGATAAGGAGTGAGCATCACATGGCAATTAACTAGACAGTAGAATTGAGACATTGGGAAAAATCATTTCAAAAAATGCAGGACTTTATTTTAACAGACTAAATTCAATTGCTCAAACACAGAGGGATTTGTTGTAAAATGACAGAAATGCAGGTTATAGCAAGATATCAGTGCAGGGCCTGAGTTCACGTACCAAAAAGAGGGATTTGTTGTAAAATGACAGAAATGCAGGTTATAGCAAGATATCAGTGCAGGGCCTGAGTTCACGTACCAAAAAGAGGGATTTGTTGTAAAATGACAGAAATGCAGGTTATAGCAAGATATCAGTGCAGGGCCTGAGTTCACGTACCAAAAAGAGGGATTTGTTGTAAAATGACAGAAATGCAGGTTATAGCAAGATATCAGTGCAGGGCCTGAGTTCACGTACCAAAAAGAGGGATTTGTTGTAAAATGACAGAAATGCAGGTTATAGCAAGATATCAGTGCAGGGCCTGAGTTCACGTACCAAAAAGAGGGATTTGTTGTAAAATGACAGAAATGCAGGTTATAGCAAGATATCAGTGCAGGGCCTGAGTTCACGTACCAAAAAGAGGGATTTGTTGTAAAATGACAGAAATACAGGTTATAGCAAGATATCAGTGCAGGGCCTGAGTTCACGTACCAAAAAGAGGGATTTGTTGTAAAATGACAGAAATGCAGGTTATAGCAAGATATCAGTGCAGGGCCTGAGTTCACGTACCAAAAAGAGGGATTTGTTGTAAAATGACAGAAATGCAGGTTAAAGCAAGATATCAGAGCAGGGCCTGAGTTCACGTACCAAAAAGAGGGATTTGTTGTAAAATGACAGAAATGCAGGTTATAGCAAGATATCAGTGCAGGGCCTGAGTTCACGTACCTGAAAGCAGAAGAGACAGTAGGTTAACTCAGCATTCCTTAGCAGATGTCAGTAGGCAGTTTGATAGTTAGTAACCAGCAGTGTGGAGAGTATTGAGTGTAATTCTTGTATAATTCTTAAAAATTAATGCCTCACTTATAAAATGTTCACTTTGAAAATGTGAACATATGCTATTGTTAAAAAGTACACAGCCCTGTTACCAATGCACAAACCCCTGTGCAATGCACATCCCCTAACTAGTCTGAAATATATACAGGTAGGGCAGTCAGCTGAGTCCACTAAATTGACTTAATTGCTAATCAAAGACAGTTAGTAAGGCCAATTGGAATGTTAGAGTCTGGTCAGGGTGAGATGAGTTAAGTAAACAGACAATAAAATTTGGAGGGGGTTAAAACTGTGACATAAGAAAACTATAAATTTTAGAGTTATAGCAAGTATTGATAAGGAGTGAGCATCACATGGCAATTAACTAGACAGTAGAATTGAGACATTGGGAAAAATCATTTCAAAAAATGCAGGACTTTATTTTAACAGACTAAATTCAATTGCTCAAACACAGAGGGATTTGTTGTAAAATGACAGAAATGCAGGTTATAGCAAGATATCAGTGCAGGGCCTGAGTTCACGTACCAAAAAGAGGGATTTGTTGTAAAATGACAGAAATGCAGGTTATAGCAAGATATCAGTGCAGGGCCTGAGTTCACGTACCAAAAAGAGGGATTTGTTGTAAAATGACAGAAATGCAGGTTATAGCAAGATATCAGTGCAGGGCCTGAGTTCACGTACCAAAAAGAGGGATTTGTTGTAAAATGACAGAAATACAGGTTATAGCAAGATATCAGTGCAGGGCCTGAGTTCACGTACCAAAAAGAGGGATTTGTTGTAAAATGACAGAAATGCAGGTTATAGCAAGATATCAGTGCAGGGCCTGAGTTCACGTACCAAAAAGAGGGATTTGTTGTAAAATGACAGAAATGCAGGTTATAGCAAGATATCAGAGCAGGGCCTGAGTTCACGTACCAAAAAGAGGGATTTGTTGTAAAATGACAGAAATGCAGGTTATAGCAAGATATCAGTGCAGGGCCTGAGTTCACGTACCTGAAAGCAGAAGAGACAGTAGGTTAACTCAGCATTCCTTAGCAGATGTCAGTAGGCAGTTTGATAGTTAGTAACCAGCAGTGTGGAGAGTATTGAGTGTAATTCTTGTATAATTCTTAAAAATTAATGCCTCACTTATAAAATGTTCACTTTGAAAATGTGAACATATGCTATTGTTAAAAAGTACACAGCCCTGTTACCAATGCACAAACCCCTGTGCAATGCACATCCCCTAACTAGTCTGAAATATATACAGGTAGGGCAGTCAGCTGAGTCCACTAAATTGACTTAATTGCTAATCAAAGACAGTTAGTAAGGCCAATTGGAATGTTAGAGTCTGGTCAGGGTGAGATGAGTTAAGTAAACAGACAATAAAATTTGGAGGGGGTTAAAACTGTGACATAAGAAAACTATAAATTTTAGAGTTATAGCAAGTATTGATAAGGAGTGAGCATCACATGGCAATTAACTAGACAGTAGAATTGAGACATTGGGAAAAATCATTTCAAAAAATGCAGGACTTTATTTTAACAGACTAAATTCAATTGCTCAAACACAGAGGGATTTGTTGTAAAATGACAGAAATGCAGGTTATAGCAAGATATCAGTGCAGGGCCTGAGTTCACGTACCAAAAAGAGGGATTTGTTGTAAAATGACAGAAATGCAGGTTATAGCAAGATATCAGTGCAGGGCCTGAGTTCACGTACCAAAAAGAGGGATTTGTTGTAAAATGACAGAAATGCAGGTTATAGCAAGATATCAGTGCAGGGCCTGAGTTCACGTACCAAAAAGAGGGATTTGTTGTAAAATGACAGAAATGCAGGTTATAGCAAGATATCAGTGCAGGGCCTGAGTTCACGTACCAAAAAGAGGGATTTGTTGTAAAATGACAGAAATGCAGGTTATAGCAAGATATCAGAGCAGGGCCTGAGTTCACGTACCAAAAAGAGGGATTTGTTGTAAAATGACAGAAATGCAGGTTATAGCAAGATATCAGTGCAGGGCCTGAGTTCACGTACCAAAAAGAGGGATTTGTTGTAAAATGACAGAAATACAGGTTATAGCAAGATATCAGTGCAGGGCCTGAGTTCACGTACCAAAAAGAGGGATTTGTTGTAAAATGACAGAAATGCCGGTGATAGCAAGATATCAGTGCAGGGCCTGAGTTCACGTACCAAAAAGAGGGATTTGTTGTAAAATGACAGAAATGCAGGTTATAGCAAGATATCAGAGCAGGGCCTGAGTTCACGTACCAAAAAGAGGGATTTGTTGTAAAATGACAGAAATGCAGGTTATAGCAAGATATCAGTGCAGGGCCTGAGTTCACGTACCTGAAAGCAGAAGAGACAGTAGGTTAACTCAGCATTCCTTAGCAGATGTCAGTAGGCAGTTTGATAGTTAGTAACCAGCAGTGTGGAGAGTATTGAGTGTAATTCTTGTATAATTCTTAAAAATTAATGCCTCACTTATAAAATGTTCACTTTGAAAATGTGAACATATGCTATTGTTAAAAAGTACACAGCCCTGTTACCAATGCACAAACCCCTGTGCAATGCACATCCCCTAACTAGTCTGAAATATATACAGGTAGGGCAGTCAGCTGAGTCCACTAAATTGACTTAATTGCTAATCAAAGACAGTTAGTAAGGCCAATTGGAATGTTAGAGTCTGGTCAGGGTGAGATGAGTTAAGTAAACAGACAATAAAATTTGGAGGGGGTTAAAACTGTGACATAAGAAAACTATAAATTTTAGAGTTATAGCAAGTATTGATAAGGAGTGAGCATCACATGGCAATTAACTAGACAGTAGAATTGAGACATTGGGAAAAATCATTTCAAAAAATGCAGGACTTTATTTTAACAGACTAAATTCAATTGCTCAAACACAGAGGGATTTGTTGTAAAATGACAGAAATGCAGGTTATAGCAAGATATCAGTGCAGGGCCTGAGTTCACGTACCAAAAAGAGGGATTTGTTGTAAAATGACAGAAATGCAGGTTATAGCAAGATATCAGTGCAGGGCCTGAGTTCACGTACCAAAAAGAGGGATTTGTTGTAAAATGACAGAAATGCAGGTTATAGCAAGATATCAGTGCAGGGCCTGAGTTCACGTACCAAAAAGAGGGATTTGTTGTAAAATGACAGAAATACAGGTTATAGCAAGATATCAGTGCAGGGCCTGAGTTCACGTACCAAAAAGAGGGATTTGTTGTAAAATGACAGAAATGCAGGTTATAGCAAGATATCAGTGCAGGGCCTGAGTTCACGTACCAAAAAGAGGGATTTGTTGTAAAATGACAGAAATGCAGGTTATAGCAAGATATCAGAGCAGGGCCTGAGTTCACGTACCAAAAAGAGGGATTTGTTGTAAAATGACAGAAATGCAGGTTATAGCAAGATATCAGTGCAGGGCCTGAGTTCACGTACCTGAAAGCAGAAGAGACAGTAGGTTAACTCAGCATTCCTTAGCAGATGTCAGTAGGCAGTTTGATAGTTAGTAACCAGCAGTGTGGAGAGTATTGAGTGTAATTCTTGTATAATTCTTAAAAATTAATGCCTCACTTATAAAATGTTCACTTTGAAAATGTGAACATATGCTATTGTTAAAAAGTACACAGCCCTGTTACCAATGCACAAACCCCTGTGCAATGCACATCCCCTAACTAGTCTGAAATATATACAGGTAGGGCAGTCAGCTGAGTCCACTAAATTGACTTAATTGCTAATCAAAGACAGTTAGTAAGGCCAATTGGAATGTTAGAGTCTGGTCAGGGTGAGATGAGTTAAGTAAACAGACAATAAAATTTGGAGGGGGTTAAAACTGTGACATAAGAAAACTATAAATTTTAGAGTTATAGCAAGTATTGATAAGGAGTGAGCATCACATGGCAATTAACTAGACAGTAGAATTGAGACATTGGGAAAAATCATTTAAAAAAATGCAGGACTTTATTTTAACAGACTAAATTCAATTGCTCAAACACAGAGGGATTTGTTGTAAAATGACAGAAATGCAGGTTATAGCAAGATATCAGTGCAGGGCCTGAGTTCACGTACCAAAAAGAGGGATTTGTTGTAAAATGACAGAAATGCAGGTTATAGCAAGATATCAGTGCAGGGCCTGAGTTCACGTACCAAAAAGAGGGATTTGTTGTAAAATGACAGAAATACAGGTTATAGCAAGATATCAGTGCAGGGCCTGAGTTCACGTACCAAAAAGAGGGATTTGTTGTAAAATGACAGAAATGCAGGTTATAGCAAGATATCAGTGCAGGGCCTGAGTTCACGTACCAAAAAGAGGGATTTGTTGTAAAATGACAGAAATGCAGGTTATAGCAAGATATCAGTGCAGGGCCTGAGTTCACGTACCAAAAAGAGGGATTTGTTGTAAAATGACAGAAATACAGGTTATAGCAAGATATCAGTGCAGGGCCTGAGTTCACGTACCAAAAAGAGGGATTTGTTGTAAAATGACAGAAATGCAGGTTATAGCAAGATATCAGTGCAGGGCCTGAGTTCACGTACCAAAAAGAGGGATTTGTTGTAAAATGACAGAAATGCAGGTTATAGCAAGATATCAGAGCAGGGCCTGAGTTCACGTACCAAAAAGAGGGATTTGTTGTAAAATGACAGAAATGCAGGTTATAGCAAGATATCAGTGCAGGGCCTGAGTTCACGTACCTGAAAGCAGAAGAGACAGTAGGTTAACTCAGCATTCCTTAGCAGATGTCAGTAGGCAGTTTGATAGTTAGTAACCAGCAGTGTGGAGAGTATTGAGTGTAATTCTTGTATAATTCTTAAAAATTAATGCCTCACTTATAAAATGTTCACTTTGAAAATGTGAACATATGCTATTGTTAAAAAGTACACAGCCCTGTTACCAATGCACAAACCCCTGTGCAATGCACATCCCCTAACTAGTCTGAAATATATACAGGTAGGGCAGTCAGCTGAGTCCACTAAATTGACTTAATTGCTAATCAAAGACAGTTAGTAAGGCCAATTGGAATGTTAGAGTCTGGTCAGGGTGAGATGAGTTAAGTAAACAGACAATAAAATTTGGAGGGGGTTAAAACTGTGACATAAGAAAACTATAAATTTTAGAGTTATAGCAAGTATTGATAAGGAGTGAGCATCACATGGCAATTAACTAGACAGTAGAATTGAGACATTGGGAAAAATCATTTCAAAAAATGCAGGACTTTATTTTAACAGACTAAATTCAATTGCTCAAACACAGAGGGATTTGTTGTAAAATGACAGAAATGCAGGTTATAGCAAGATATCAGTGCAGGGCCTGAGTTCACGTACCAAAAAGAGGGATTTGTTGTAAAATGACAGAAATGCAGGTTATAGCAAGATATCAGTGCAGGGCCTGAGTTCACGTACCAAAAAGAGGGATTTGTTGTAAAATGACAGAAATGCAGGTTATAGCAAGATATCAGTGCAGGGCCTGAGTTCACGTACCAAAAAGAGGGATTTGTTGTAAAATGACAGAAATGCAGGTTATAGCAAGATATCAGTGCAGGGCCTGAGTTCACGTACCAAAAAGAGGGATTTGTTGTAAAATGACAGAAATACAGGTTATAGCAAGATATCAGTGCAGGGCCTGAGTTCACGTACCAAAAAGAGGGATTTGTTGTAAAATGACAGAAATGCAGGTTATAGCAAGATATCAGAGCAGGGCCTGAGTTCACGTACCAAAAAGAGGGATTTGTTGTAAAATGACAGAAATGCAGGTTATAGCAAGATATCAGTGCAGGGCCTGAGTTCACGTACCTGAAAGCAGAAGAGACAGTAGGTTAACTCAGCATTCCTTAGCAGATGTCAGTAGGCAGTTTGATAGTTAGTAACCAGCAGTGTGGAGAGTATTGAGTGTAATTCTTGTATAATTCTTAAAAATTAATGCCTCACTTATAAAATGTTCACTTTGAAAATGTGAACATATGCTATTGTTAAAAAGTACACAGCCCTGTTACCAATGCACAAACCCCTGTGCAATGCACATCCCCTAACTAGTCTGAAATATATACAGGTAGGGCAGTCAGCTGAGTCCACTAAATTGACTTAATTGCTAATCAAAGACAGTTAGTAAGGCCAATTGGAATGTTAGAGTCTGGTCAGGGTGAGATGAGTTAAGTAAACAGACAATAAAATTTGGAGGGGGTTAAAACTGTGACATAAGAAAACTATAAATTTTAGAGTTATAGCAAGTATTGATAAGGAGTGAGCATCACATGGCAATTAACTAGACAGTAGAATTGAGACATTGGGAAAAATCATTTCAAAAAATGCAGGACTTTATTTTAACAGACTAAATTCAATTGCTCAAACACAGAGGGATTTGTTGTAAAATGACAGAAATGCAGGTTATAGCAAGATATCAGTGCAGGGCCTGAGTTCACGTACCAAAAAGAGGGATTTGTTGTAAAATGACAGAAATGCAGGTTATAGCAAGATATCAGTGCAGGGCCTGAGTTCACGTACCTGAAAGCAGAAGAGACAGTAGGTTAACTCAGCATTCCTTAGCAGATGTCAGTAGGCAGTTTGATAGTTAGTAACCAGCAGTGTGGAGAGTATTGAGTGTAATTCTTGTATAATTCTTAAAAATTAATGCCTCACTTATAAAATGTTCACTTTGAAAATGTGAACATATGCTATTGTTAAAAAGTACACAGCCCTGTTACCAATGCACAAACCCCTGTGCAATGCACATCCCCTAACTAGTCTGAAATATATACAGGTAGGGCAGTCAGCTGAGTCCACTAAATTGACTTAATTGCTAATCAAAGACAGTTAGTAAGGCCAATTGGAATGTTAGAGTCTGGTCAGGGTGAGATGAGTTAAGTAAACAGACAATAAAATTTGGAGGGGGTTAAAACTGTGACATAAGAAAACTATAAATTTTAGAGTTATAGCAAGTATTGATAAGGAGTGAGCATCACATGGCAATTAACTAGACAGTAGAATTGAGACATTGGGAAAAATCATTTCAAAAAATGCAGGACTTTATTTTAACAGACTAAATTCAATTGCTCAAACACAGAGGGATTTGTTGTAAAATGACAGAAATGCAGGTTATAGCAAGATATCAGTGCAGGGCCTGAGTTCACGTACCAAAAAGAGGGATTTGTTGTAAAATGACAGAAATGCAGGTTATAGCAAGATATCAGTGCAGGGCCTGAGTTCACGTACCTGAAAGCAGAAGAGACAGTAGGTTAACTCAGCATTCCTTAGCAGATGTCAGTAGGCAGTTTGATAGTTAGTAACCAGCAGTGTGGAGAGTATTGAGTGTAATTCTTGTATAATTCTTAAAAATTAATGCCTCACTTATAAAATGTTCACTTTGAAAATGTGAACATATGCTATTGTTAAAAAGTACACAGCCCTGTTACCAATGCACAAACCCCTGTGCAATGCACATCCCCTAACTAGTCTGAAATATATACAGGTAGGGCAGTCAGCTGAGTCCACTAAATTGACTTAATTGCTAATCAAAGACAGTTAGTAAGGCCAATTGGAATGTTAGAGTCTGGTCAGGGTGAGATGAGTTAAGTAAACAGACAATAAAATTTGGAGGGGGTTAAAACTGTGACATAAGAAAACTATAAATTTTAGAGTTATAGCAAGTATTGATAAGGAGTGAGCATCACATGGCAATTAACTAGACAGTAGAATTGAGACATTGGGAAAAATCATTTCAAAAAATGCAGGACTTTATTTTAACAGACTAAATTCAATTGCTCAAACACAGAGGGATTTGTTGTAAAATGACAGAAATGCAGGTTATAGCAAGATATCAGTGCAGGGCCTGAGTTCACGTACCAAAAAGAGGGATTTGTTGTAAAATGACAGAAATGCAGGTTATAGCAAGATATCAGTGCAGGGCCTGAGTTCACGTACCTGAAAGCAGAAGAGACAGTAGGTTAACTCAGCATTCCTTAGCAGATGTCAGTAGGCAGTTTGATAGTTAGTAACCAGCAGTGTGGAGAGTATTGAGTGTAATTCTTGTATAATTCTTAAAAATTAATGCCTCACTTATAAAATGTTCACTTTGAAAATGTGAACATATGCTATTGTTAAAAAGTACACAGCCCTGTTACCAATGCACAAACCCCTGTGCAATGCACATCCCCTAACTAGTCTGAAATATATACAGGTAGGGCAGTCAGCTGAGTCCACTAAATTGACTTAATTGCTAATCAAAGACAGTTAGTAAGGCCAATTGGAATGTTAGAGTCTGGTCAGGGTGAGATGAGTTAAGTAAACAGACAATAAAATTTGGAGGGGGTTAAAACTGTGACATAAGAAAACTATAAATTTTAGAGTTATAGCAAGTATTGATAAGGAGTGAGCATCACATGGCAATTAACTAGACAGTAGAATTGAGACATTGGGAAAAATCATTTCAAAAAATGCAGGACTTTATTTTAACAGACTAAATTCAATTGCTCAAACACAGAGGGATTTGTTGTAAAATGACAGAAATGCAGGTTATAGCAAGATATCAGTGCAGGGCCTGAGTTCACGTACCAAAAGAGGGATTTGTTGTAAAATGACAGAAATGCAGGTTATAGCAAGATATCAGTGCAGGGCCTGAGTTCACGTACCAAAAAGAGGGATTTGTTGTAAAATGACAGAAATGCAGGTTATAGCAAGATATCAGTGCAGGGCCTGAGTTCACGTACCAAAAAGAGGGATTTGTTGTAAAATGACAGAAATACAGGTTATAGCAAGATATCAGTGCAGGGCCTGAGTTCACGTACCAAAAAGAGGGATTTGTTGTAAAATGACAGAAATGCAGGTTATAGCAAGATATCAGTGCAGGGCCTGAGTTCACGTACCAAAAAGAGGGATTTGTTGTAAAATGACAGAAATGCAGGTTATAGCAAGATATCAGAGCAGGGCCTGAGTTCACGTACCAAAAAGAGGGATTTGTTGTAAAATGACAGAAATGCAGGTTATAGCAAGATATCAGTGCAGGGCCTGAGTTCACGTACCTGAAAGCAGAAGAGACAGTAGGTTAACTCAGCATTCCTTAGCAGATGTCAGTAGGCAGTTTGATAGTTAGTAACCAGCAGTGTGGAGAGTATTGAGTGTAATTCTTGTATAATTCTTAAAAATTAATGCCTCACTTATAAAATGTTCACTTTGAAAATGTGAACA